>NC_045444.1:851142-1087232 GCF_002776525.5 Piliocolobus tephrosceles | reverse complement strand
TCGTCAGCATCAAGGATTTTATTTTAAATTGCCAATTTAACATGCAAATAAATTTTCTCTCTTTTTTGCATTTCTTTTAAGTGAGGATAAACATTTTAAAAAATATGTTTACTAGCTTATGGTCTCTCTTTTTGTGAGTTTTTGGTTTATACTCCTAGGACTTGGCCTTATTCACTTCTGATTACGCTGCCACAAAGGGGAACTAAAGAGTGTTTCAACAAATTCCTTGAAGTCGGCTTAATCACCTGGCTAATCCCACAGACTCAGAACAACACCATTAGGTGAGTGCTATTTGTGTACAATTTTAATAATAAAGATTCCTATATACTGTCTGATTCAGTTTGCAACAATGCATGTTTTCTGAATAACTTGAATCTAGCATGGTGCAAGCAAAAATGTATTTGAAACTGAAAGACCAGAAGATGAGTTTTAAAGACTGAAGACCAAAGGAAAATCATTTTATTTCTCTCAGCCTCAGTTTTTACATTTGTGAAATGGAGATAATAATGGAAATTTTCACTCAATGTTGCTGAGAGGAATAAAAACAATCATGGGTATTTAGTGCAAAGATGTAATGCATCTAGCATCTAGCATGTTACAAACCACACGGTAAGTAAGTGTTAGATTCTTACTGAACTTTCCTTCTTTACGTGGGTGGGCTATATGGATAAAGAGAAAGGAAATATTTATCTGAAGTGAGAGCAATCAAAAAGGTTTTCTAAAGGAGGCACAATTTGAACTGAGCCTTGAAGGGTGGGGAGAATTCTGGAGTGATGGAAGGAAGAAGGGAAGGTATGCTGGGTGGAGACGTGGTAAGAATGAGGCTTGGTATCAGAAGTAATTCTAAGCAAGCTATGGTTATTCAGTCCCCAGTATGTGCCAAGAGCACAGCAGTCACTCCAGATGGCAGTATTTTCATTGTCATTATTCCCACCTTAGAGATGAGAAACAGAAACTCAGAGAGGCTTTGCGATATCCCCAAAGCCACACAGCTGGTCATTAGTGCTGGGATCTGAATCTGATCTCAAATCCTATTCTCTTTTCAGTAAACCATCTAGCAGCCAGGGATTCTCTGAATCTCTCTAGTGCTTCGGATTCTCTGGCCTCTGGAGAGAACGTGCCATCAGGCCACAGAGAGCATGGGAGCCTCCGGCCCCGCGGTAGCACCTTCAGGACTCCCTTCCACTCCCCAGTCAAGGCTGTGCATTTGGGGCAGCCCCAGGCCGGGGACTGAGCAGGGCAGGGCAGGGCACTAGGGTCTGTTACTCCTGCCCACCCAGGACCCCTCTGAGAGGCCATCCTTGCTCTGCATCTCCTTGTCAATGTAGCCAAGTCAGGGCATGTCTGCATCACAGTCTGAGGCTCTCCTGCTCATCCCGCTGCCTCCACATTTTCCCTTTCACAGATGCTTCCCCCAATACGTCTCTTGCACTCCTCACTCCGTCTCTGTCGGCTTCTAGAGGAGCCACAAACTCACCATCCTAGACCTCCCAAGCCTGGTGCTGATGGGAGGGCCTGAGAAGACCTATCCACCATTTGCACGGGGCTCAGTGGGGCCAATGTTGGGGTGGGGTGAGCTGGAAAGGGTCTTAAAGGATGACTACAACAAAGGCTGAGTGCCTACTGTGTGCTGTCTTTTTGTTTATGGTTTCCATGAATCCTCACAAGAGCTCTAAGAGGAAGAAACTGTTACTATTTATTTTACAGGGAAGGAAACCGGGCCTGGACAGGCTTGATGCCTTTCTTGTGCAGATGACAGAGCTATTGTACAGCAGCACCAGGACCCTAACCTGGGCCATTGGAGTCCAGAACTTTTGTTCTCAGCCACACCACTATGATCTGCCCTGTGGTGTGCCCTGCTAGGCGGGGGAGTGGCAGGAGGGCTTGTGCACCGGGTTTCTTTTTGAGAGGTCCACCATCTCTGTCCTGCCCAGCCAGTCTGCCGAGAGCTGCAGGCCTCAGCCGGGAAAGGAGCATAGGAAGGAAGACACATTTCAAGTGGACAGTGCAGCCAAGTCTCCTGCCACAGAGTCGTGTGGAGACCATGCTTCACATTCAGCGGCCGCAGATGACACCGTAGTGCTGATTTTACCCCGTTGTTCACCAACTACAAAACCAGTGTCCTGACACATAGCAGTCATGTGCATGCGGCAGCCCCTGTGGATCTGAAAGAGAAATCTCTTCAGCTTAGCACAGCCTGAGAGCTTATGGGAGGAGTCACCTGGCAGAGATGCCGGCAGCAGCAACCCTCCTTTCTCTCAATCTTTTTGGTGCCAGACAGACTGGGTTTGAATCCCAGCTCTGCCCTTCGTAGCTGTGTGTCCTCTGTAAACTAACTTTTATCATTTGCTGCATAACAAGCCACCTCCAAACCTAGTGGTGGTAAGCCACAGTCATTTGTGATTTCTCAAGAGTTTGTGGGTTGGTTGGGCAGGTAGTTCTTCTGCTGTGGGCTGAACTTGACCAACTCAGCTGGGCTCACTAATGCAGCCGTGGTTAGCTGTGAGCCAGCTGATGAACAATGGCCTCATCTGGGGAAACTGGGCTCCCTCCACCTGCTCACTCCCCCACTAATGGGCCAGCCAGTCTTGTTTTCATAACACAGCTTGGATTCCAAGAGAGAGCAAGGGAGTGCAAGGTCCCCTGAGGCTTGGAACTGCTTCCCAGCACTTCTGCCACTTTCTGTTAGCCAAAGCAAGTCTCTGAAACCAGCCCAGAGTCAAGGTGTGGGAAGCAGACCTTGCTTCTGGGGAAAGGAGCTGCAGTCACATTGTTAGTGCCATGAATATAAGCTGGGCAAAGCGCAGCCAGCATACCACATTGCTTCCCCCCTCTGAGGCTGAGTTTGCTTATTTATAAAATGGGAATGATATTATTTATATTATGTGATGCCCTAGTGTAAGGGAAATGGCTGCACTTTAGCCAGGAATAGGCCAAGGCAGCCAGCCGGCGCAGCATGACTCAGTGGGTTTGGAGTGCAGGCGCACAACTCCAAACATTATGTAACCACATCACGTGAGGCACATTATGTAACCACTCACACATGCTCATGTGAGGCTCAGAGCCACTGTTGTCTGTAAAAGGTATAACTACCTTGCTGATGCTGTACATATGGCTTGCATTCATGGCTTGCTTGTGCCCATGGCTCACTCATGCCCACAGCTGGCTTGTGTCCAGAGAGAGAATAAAACCATGTCAAAACTCCTTATGATTCCTCGAGTGTTCTTCCAGCTACCTGCCACTTGCCCACTGACTCCCCTCGGACCTCAGTCAAAACCCGACACCTAGTGTTCTGTGTTCTTTCAGTAGATGGTTAGTCAGTTGTTGCCACAAGAAGGGACACAGGATGGGCTCAGGAAAACAAAGTCTTTTATACCTACACGTCCTAGAATGAGAGTCACTGCATGCCAAGAAGGGGTCACATCCTCTCCACCCTTTAAGGTCCAGTTCAAATTGTGCTTTTTCAGAAAACCTTTTTGATAACTCTCACTCCAGATAAATATTTCCATTCTGTAAATCTCACCCATGTATGGAAGGAAAGATCAGTGAGACTCTAAGACTGATTTCAAGCTTACTATGTGGTTTGCAACATGGAGAGTGGGCTTAGCCCAGCAGGCAGGGAGCTGAGAGAGAGCAAGGACCCAGGGGCAGGTGGAGTCAGGGTGGAGCACAGCGCACAGGGCATGAAGAGAGTTCATGTGTGTGCTGGAATGTTACCAGGTGACGGTCAGGGGAGGACAAAAAAGGGGAGAGAGAGCTCACCATGAGAGATGTTATGTCTGAATGACTGAAGAGATGGTCAAGACTAAGGTTGACCATAAGTGACCTTCACCTTCTGTGTCACCACTTCCACCCTCTCCTTCCCCTGGCTATGGACATGAGAAAATTCAATGAAATGTTGTTGTGCATGGAGTGGGCACATCAATGGGGATGGGAGGTGTGACTGACACTCAGCCACAGTCAATGATGTTGAGCTTTATTAATGGCCCCTCTCCGGAGGCTGCTCACTTGTCCCTGGGGAACTCCTCAGAGATCCTCTGCCTTCCCACGTGTGAGCCCGAGGACACTCGGGAGCAGAGCAGCGAAAGGATTTCCCGGTCAGATGCTGCACTCCACGCCGGCGTCCTCCTCGTGGCTGCAGTCGTGAAACCCCCAGTTATTCTTGATGCAGCTCCACAGGGTACTCTCCGTGCCCTGACAATGAACATTATCCAGCCAGATCTGCCCAGTGCCTTGATAGAGAAAAAGCAAGACAGAGAGAGCAAGAAGGGTAGGATTAGAGTCAAAGCAAAGCAGCCACGTGTGTGCCTGGGAGATTCCATCCGGGGTAGACCGCCGAATTTTCTCACAGTTATTCTGGCCCATTCTGGCCCAATGTGCTGATGGCTGGCTTAGCCTACCTTTTTTTTTTTTTTTTTTTTTTAACAATGACTCCGCCTCCATTCTATTCTCTACCCTTTGATGAAAGTCTCATGCAAATATTTAATACTTAAACCCCACACTATTTGAAATATCTTCCTGGGGGGTTGGGGGTGTCCCAGCGTTTAGTCTCCTCCCTGCTAATTCACTCCTACTGTGTCCACCTTTGTCACATGCCTCTGTAATCATGCCATCGCCCTGCTCTAAAGCTAGCATTTGCTTTGGGTTGGAGTAAGGACAGGGAACACTTGGGGTTGGGAGCAGGGGGGAAAACTGGCCTCATGTCCTGCTGGGGCAGCTTCTATGGCCAGAGTAAAGGGCTCTGCCTGGGGACTTAACTCCTTTGCTCAAGGTTTGAACTTTTGGCTGAAAGATATAGGCCGAGTCTCCAGCATCTGAAGACATTTTCCCCAAATTTTAGTAAGTTCCTGCTCTGATTTGTTTCCTCTTCCCTTCCCATCTTCTCTTTAAACATGATCACAGCCAAGACTGCTGGTCAATTCAGGATGCTAGTTTGCAGACAGCTGGAGTGAACGTCTGTGTTTGCCTGCCCTGAATCTTCTCGCTGTTCTTCTAGTTCCAGCAACTCATCTGGCCTTTGGAGAGCCATCTCCGGCAAACACCCTTAGCCATTCTGACCCCAGGGCTGGATGGACATTGACTGAAGCAAGGCCAGCCTTCACTGTCAGCGCTGGAGAAGACAGGTCATCTTTCTGCTGGGGTTGCCAAGCTGGAAGGACGCATACCTGGAGCCCTGTGCTGCAGAACTTTTTGGTTGCTTGGACCAATACTTTTCTTTTAAGGCAAACCACACTGAGTCACTTGCCAACACCCCACCAGTCAGAGAAAGCCACATCCACACCTCTGGGGAAGAGGCCCTTGGCTGGTGACTCACTTACCAGCTCCCACTTTGTACAGGGCCCTTCCTCTGGAGTAACCCAGCATGCGGCAGAAGACGGTGGCGTCAGAATTGTGCCATTCATCATCGCAAATGGTCCCCCAGGTACCACTGTAGTAAACTTCAGCCCGGCCTCGGTTACTACTGCCAACAATCCTGACGGACACTGCGTTTTCACCTGGGTGAAGAAACACACGTGGGAGAGGCGAGGAAGGCCCCTTGGGGCTTTGGGTAAGTGTGGGCTCTTTCTTTTCATTTTAGAGTTCTACAGCTAAGGAAAAGAAATGCCCCTGCTTGACTGTCACCAGAGCCTGGAAGATCCCACTTTACAGCACCAACCCAACCTGGCATGCAGCCTCCGTGCACCTGGGGCCTGCAGGCACAAGGCCGGGGGGCAGATGCCCCTGTGGCTGGTTTGCAAATCGCATACACCAGGTCTTGTCACGTGTTGTGGAGAGGCTCATTCACGGGACTAGACCCTAAACTCTTTCCCAAAATGAGAAATTTATTTGAGAACCGTCTTTTCCCCCAACACACACAATTTTCAGGTACAGAATTGACTTTGAAGCACACATTAAAGAGAATATAAATAGTGATTACCTGTTTCACCTTTTTCTCCCTTTACTCCTCTCTCCCCAGAAGATCCTGTCATGAGGAGAAAACCCACACGGTTTGAAAGAAATCCAGGCAGGATGCCTTTGCCTGCATTTGCAGCAGTGGGCAGTGGGTAAAGGGGTGGGGGTGGTCAGACTCTCCCTGGGTCTCGCCTGTGGCCTGGCATTGTGGGTACGGGACGTGCTGCGGGTGTCAATGATTGAGCAGGAAGAAACGGGCCTGAGCTATAGCAAGAGGGGTCGGAGTTAGATTGGTGAGGGACGCTTGGTCTGGTCAGGGACGTGGAGTGGGATGGGCTCATCTCCTTCATGCAAACCGTCTAGGGGTGTTGGGTCATGGGGCATGGCTCAAGTGCACATTCATACCCCTGCCTCGGATTCTAGAGCTGGGTCTTAGATTCTAGAGCTGTGTGCTCCATGCCTAGGACAACCCCCAGCACAAGACTTGTCAATTAAGGAAATAAACCTCTACCCTCCTGGGTTCTGAAAACCCCCAAAACTCTTAAAACAGGGCGTTTCCTGTTTTTAGGTACAGAACTGGCTGTAAAGCATAGTCCTAAGAACCAAGGAATCAGATGCAGAGGCCTTACCTTTCACTCCCTGGTCTCCCTTCCGGCCAGCTGGTCCAGGGGCTCCCTTGGGGCCTACCAGCCCCGGGCTACCCTGTTCTCCCTTCACACCTGCAGGGCCTGGAAGGAGAGACATTGCCCTGGTCAGGTACCCTGCTTTGCCTTCCCAAGAGAGACCCAAGGGCCTTGCTGTTTAACAAAAGAGTTATCCTTAACTGCCAGACCTCCCCCATGGCTGGGCTATCTGAATGTTCAGCCTGTCTTCGGTCCATATGGGGGCTGCACTGGTCTCTCAACTCTTAGGTGAATGCTGTCGAGAACAGGCAGGCTAAAATAGCTGGTGGTACTCCACAGATTGTTGGTCCTTCTGGAATTACATAGTTACATGGAAGTTCTAGCCACGCTGGGAGAATTTGCTAGAATGGTTCTAAGCCTCGATGTCTCCTTTAGTGAATTAAAATAGTAACAGAGGCCGGGTACAGTGGCTTACTCCTGTAATCCCACGCTTTGGGAGGCCAAGGTGGGAGGATGACTTGAGGTGGGAAGGCCAAGGCTGCAGTGAGCTATCCTGGCACCACTGCACTCGGGCCTGGGTGACACAGATACTTTGTCTCTAAAAAAACTGAAAACAAAACAAAACAAAACACAAAATGGTAATAGAATATCTAGCTTATGAGGAAGAAAAGTTGCTCAAGAAATGTGTCTGAAAAATTTCACTTTTGCACTCACAGGGTCAGGGCTGTTGAGAGGCCTAGAAACACCCTGCAGCTGGTGCCAGCTCAGTACCCAACTGAAGCACAGGCTCTGGAGGTGAGGATAAGAATAAGAAACCCCAGCGACAGGCAGCAGAAGGCAGAGAGGAGAGGCTTGGGGGCCAAGACGAAGAGGCAAGTGGGCCACAGCTGAGGCAGGGAAGCAGCAGCCGTGGACGGAGCAGAAGGAGCACAGCTCCGTGGCGGCTGTACAGCCCGGAGCCTCCACCTGCACCCCAGCTCTCCTGCTACACCCCTCAGGATGCTGAGTTCCTGTTATTCCCAGGTTTTGCAGTGGAGAAATCTGAGACTTGAGTGACAGAGCCCTGGAGTCTTAACCTCCACTTTGGAAGAAGGTCACAGCTGTGTGTTCAAAGTCAACAAGACCTGCCCTCTGAGTGGGCGGGCCTTCCCCATCATCACTCTGAGGGATGAAAATGCAGTCAGCCCTTTACCTGGAACTCCTGGTTCTCCTTTCCTTCCTTGCTGTCCTTGAAGTCCTAAGATCAAAACAAAAAAAAGGAGGAGAGGAGATAATAAAACTTAGATATTAGACATTTTTAATCTTAGACAACCTCTACCTTTTGTCTGATTAATGCAGATGGAAAGATACATTGGTTCTCCACGATTGTTTAAAGACTCTTCAGCAGATCATAAAAAGAGACAGTCTGCAGATGAATGAGAACAGGTGTACTGGGGGTGAAACAGCAAGGTACTGGATGAAAGCCTGGATCAGTCAGACCCCAGATGCACCGCTGGCCTTTCCTGCCCACCAGTAACCTGACCTGGCGTCTAAATCCAATCCCGTTCCCTGCTGTTGCATTTATATTGGAAGAGAATTGGGAGATATCTGGTAAATAAAGTAATCTTTATTGCCAAAAGACTGTGGAGGGGGCTCAGTGGCCACCAGGAGCTTTGGGGGTCCTCACCCCTAGTACATGCTCTACAAGTATTTGTTGGTTTATTTCACTGTGGCCCCCAGTGGCTAAAGATTCACGTGGCTAAAGCGTCTAATGTCCAGAAAATGGAAAAATAATAACCACAGTCATTGGTGATTATCCTATTGTAGTTAATGTTAAAGTTGCCCCATTCTTCCTTCTTTCCGTCCATTCATCCTTTTTTTTCAGTAAAGTTTCATGGAAGACCCACTGTCCCCAGCGCCCTGCTGGGTCACTGTGAGATAATAATTTGTTCATTTAGCAAGATCATGTCCTCTTGATTCTAAGTGCCAATATTTATTTTATTTCAGAGAAATAGGACTCCTCAAAGCAGTTACACAAACTTGGGAAAATGCAAGCTCATTGTTGACTATCAATAACAGTTAGTAGAGGGTAACAAGGGGAACACCAACAGTGAGTCATAAGTAACTGTGGCCCTGGCCAAGCACGGAGCTCAGTCAACCTTCTTGCAGTTGCCTTGGGGAAGTTTCTGCCTGCCCTGCCCCGCCTCTCACTTCAATCCCTGGATTTTCCAAGCACCTGCAGTGTGCTGGTCAGTAGAGGGAGAGGCAAGAGGCTGGCAGGACTCTTCAGGGCCCCTTCTTGGAATAATGAGCAAGAGCAGTTGTGAATGCCCCTGAAATCCAGGGGCATTTCAGATCCCACCCCCAGTCTTGGCGCTGCCTGGGGAGGAGGGCGGGAGAACCAAGGGGCTGGCAGTTGCCGCTGCAGACCCAGGCAACAAGAGAAGCAGGAAGTGCCAGAAGATTCTGAGAGGGCGGGTACTTCTGTTCCTTGTGTTAGGGAAAGGGACAGAACTGAGGCTGGGATAGGTTTTTGTAAGAGCTGGAGGTACTTAGAGGTAAGCCGCTGGCAGACAGGCCCTAGCTTACACCGGGCCATTTGTGTACACACCTGTCCCTCTGAATAGAATGCCTCACCCCTTTGGTTCACCTGGAGAACTCACATTTAGCTTGTAAACTCTGCAAAGATATCAGATGTCACCACCTGTGAAACCTTCCCTCTCTCGCCCAAGACATGATACCCTTTCTCCCAAGGTATTAAAGCAAAGTGGTTCCACAGTCTGACAGCCTGCGCTTGACTCCACTTCTGTCTTATACTGACTTTGTGACCTTGAGCCAGGTGTCCCTGCTTTGAGCCTCAGTTTCCTTCTCTGAGTCTCCTTGTTGCCTTCTGAGGCAGTTGTGAGGCTGAAATGAAATTGTGTGTGTCAAGTGCTGAGCCTGGTGTCTGGCCAGCGCTAAATAAATGATGTCACAGGACCCTGTGGATCCTGTGTCCCCTCTAGGTGGGGGAGCACCTCAGGTAGTGAGGTTGAGTCCACACATGAGCACCAGGATTGCTGCACAGCTAGCACCCAGCAAATGTCTGCTATTGACCTGAAGGGCTGAGCTGAGATTGCCCAGGAGAAGCGACAGTTGTTTCCCTTCTGCTTACCTGCATCTGAACAGCATATGTCAAGATGGGTTAGGAGAAAGATCACATTCTATATGTCTATGACGGTGATGAAGTAGGAAACAGTCCACATCACAGTGTCTTGGAGTCCCTGAACCCCGCCTCTAGGGACATGCTCTTAAGGTAGAGATTTCTGCAACATGGCACCCTCTGGGATGCAGATAGAAGGGGCCAAGAGTCTGGATGTGGACTGTTTCCTACTTCATCACCATAATAGACATATAGAATGTGATCTTTCTCCCCACCAGTCTTGACATATGCTGGTCACATGCAGGTAAGCAGAAGGGGCCTCAAAACACTGTGACCTCCCTTTATTATGACCACCCAAAGAGATGCACCCCTCCAACTGTCCTCTAAAGTAAATGCCCTCTAAAGACAGTAATCATAGGAAAGCCCCTGTTCACCAGGTTCATGGCCCCAAGCCTGACCCTCCCTCTTCGTTTCCCATACTCTCCCTTCCTAGCTCCTCACCTCCAGGGGACTCAGCATTTTCTGCTGCCTGCATTGTGCCAGGCACCGTGCCAGGGGCTTTACGTGCATTGCCTTGTTTGATCTTTCTGCCACCCTCCAAAGCAGTGTGATTTCCCTCCTTTACACAGGAGAAAGTACACACTCAGAAATGCTAGGTGAGTTATCCAAGGTCACATAGGAGTGAATGGGGAAGTCGGGGCTGTTACCCAGGCCCAGCCTCCCACTGTTCCCTGAAGGCCACCTTTGTTCCACTAGTACTAGGCTCACTCCTCTCTGAAGTTTCACTTGGTCTATGCACTTGGTTCCCAAGACACCTCCAGCCTCTCTGGGGCCATTTCTTCCCCCTAAAAGAGGAGTAGTCAAACTAGAGTATACATCAGAATCATCTGGGTGCATCTTGTTAGTAAACAACTTGCTAGGGCCCACCCAGGGTCACTGATTCAGTGCAGCTGGAGTGGGAATCCAAGAATCCACATTACTAACAGGTTCCCTGGTGATGCTGATGCTGCAGGTCTCAGGACCACATTTAGAGTAGCCCTGCCCTAAACAACTCTTACTCATTCTTGAGGGACCAGCTCACAGCCCACCTCCTACGAGCAGCCTTCCTTGTCTCTATTGGAACTCACAGCCCCTCTGGCGTCTGAACCTTCCCAGACCCACAGTTCATATGGCAGAGGTTGGACCTTGATGAATTGTCTTCTAATACGTGTTTAATGGATGTTGGAAATTAGCATTGAGGTTTGTGTGATTTCTCTCCAAGCCTCGCTGGACTCTAAGAGAACACTGGCTGAGTGGTTGTTCATGTACTGATCGATGGAGGAACTAGTAATTACTTCACTATAAATCAAGGCAGCATCCTGATAGGATCAGCTCCTGCAGAGTAGAGGGAGAAATAGCCAAAAAATAGGTTCTAGAGCTGCTTGTTGTAAAACTACACTGGAGAGCAAATAAATGCTGGATTTTTCTTCTTAACCATAAGTAAGCTGGCTTTCCCCAAGTATCACAAGCTTAGCAAGCTGAGAGGGCTCCAAATATTTACTTGCAAAGTATTTTTACAGAAAAAATTTTCCCCCAAGAAACGTGTGTTAAGTTAGAAAACACATGCCTTCCAGTTGTTTAGTGTTGAGCTGGTTCAACTCTAGTTCAACTGTTCAACTGTTCCTGCTCCCAGGGAAGCTGCCTATTTCAAACCTAGAGTGCTGTGAAACTGTCAGGGACCTGGTGTTTTTCCACACTGCTTGCACGCCACTGAAAAGGAAACAGGATCAGCAAAGTCAAGTAGCTGAGCCTGTGGTCACCCAGCAGTCAGGGGTAAGTTCGAGTTGAGGCTCAGGTCTCCTGATTCTGAGTGAAATGGAGAAATTTCCAACACATTAAGAAAACTTTCCTTCCTTCCTTCTTTCCTTCCTTCCTTCCTTCCTTCCTTCCATCCGTTCATTCGTTCTTTCTTTTCTTTCTTTCTTTCTTTTTCTTTCTTTCCTTCTTTCTTTCTCTTTCTTCCTTTCTTTCTTCTTTCCTTCTTTCTCTCTCTCTCTCTTTCTTTCTCTCTTCTTTCCTTCTTTCTTTCTTTCTTTCTTTCTTTCTTTCTTTCTTTCTTTCTTTCTTTCTTTTTCTTTCTTACAGGGTCTTACTCTGTTGCTCAGGCTGGAGTGCAGTGGTGCAATTATAACTCGTTGCAGTCTCAAATTCTTTGGCTCAAGTGATCCTCCTCCTCCTCCTTCAGCCTCCTGAGTAACTGAGACTACAGGTACATGCCACCATGCCCAGCTAATTTTGTTGTATTTTGTAGAGAGGGGGCCATTGCTGTCTTGCCCAGGCTGGGGAAACCTTCCTAAATACCATGCAAACTTGGAGGCTAGGTGCTACTAGCAAATTTAGGATTGAGCGAATAACTGACAAATTGGCCTTGTGGTAAGAAGTGACATGAAGGATAAGGGACTCAAAATTGGGGTATGGTTGACTTGTGCAGAGCTCTCTAAGGAACTTAGAGAAAAATGAGGAAGAGTTTTATAAATGACAATTTAATGATTTGACTTAGTAGAATTTCATAAATTATTGGACTATCTTGGTACTTAGATATGAGGAATGGAATTAACTGAGAAATTATACCTTCAAATGCAGATGAGAAACATCTTCAAATACAGATAAGAAAATGGATTTTGAGTTATTTGCACTTTTTGCCCGAAGAGGAAAATAAAAGGGCATGGAAAATTCACACTGTTACAGTTTAGACATAAAGGCCATTGAGATAAACAATTTCCAATCAGATTGATGCTTTGGAGTTTAAATGTTTTGGCTGCTTCTAATGTTATTTCATGAAGTGGAAACAGTAAAAAGAGAAATGTCACGATTACAAGCTGAAATGGAGTCCTTCTTTGTTTCTAAACAAATATTATTTCAAAATAGCTAAGATATGTAGAGCTAAAATTGGATTATTCTTCTGCAATCTTTGAAAGTGAAAAGTTAGAAATACTAAGTGATGGAGACTGGACAGGGTCTGTTTCTCGCAGGTAAAAAAAGTGACCCTGAGAGAAGGTTCTGCATGCCTTGCTTGATAAAATGTGGAGGTTATCTTCCCACCAGAATGGAAGGAATTTCCTCTTTGTCTTATTTAATATGAGCTGGCCCCTCTCTCTCAAGAGGTACAAACAAGAGGAAGCATTTCACCTGAATAGGGTAGAGTGTGGTCAGTGGCTGTGGGGGATATAGAAAGGCTTGGTGACCAAGCCAGGATTTACCCATTTACGGAGGAGTGGAGGTGTGGCTGAGGTGGAGACAGGATGAAGGTAACTGATTTCTCTCAAATCATACACTCTACATTCTTCCTTAAAACCGAATCTGGAAAAGCACAACTATGGAATCAGACTTTGGGATTCACTTCTGAATTCAGTTCATGCTCCCTGTGATACTGTGAGCAAAGGGTTTACTCTCGCTGAGCCTTTGCTTCCTCCGTTGTAAAGTAGAATGGTAAGTTCAGTGTGATCATGGGGGTCAAGGCCCAGACACAGTGCCTGGCCCAGAGGCACTGATAATAATGAACAGACCATTCATCTTTTTAAAATAATTAATGCACAGTAATGAAACCTAGCTGTCACCTAGGTCAAGTCAACACACAGCAATTTTTCTGTTTTCATTTAAAGTGGCTAGATATTCTCTTGAGAGATTAATGATTTTATTTACAAAATGGGAAATACGTCATATTGGAAACCTGGCTTGATAGATCAAAACTGGCCAAGCGCTGCATTGGCTTTAGTTTGGGGAATACCGACATCCTGACATTGACAAGTATACACTGTCCTCCATGATGGGGAGATCGGGCTCCCACTCTCTGCCTGCCCCTCCTTCTCCCAGTTCAGAAATTGTCAAATGTAATCTCTCCAGAAGTTTATTAGCCTATGACTCCAGGATGATCTATAGACCCAGCTAGATTAGTCAGATTATGGTCCTATTGGAATTCCCCTCTGAGATGTGCATGTGGCCTGTCAGCTACTTAATCAAGGCAAACATTTGGACTTGGGTGGGCAACTTGCACAGTTTTAGATAAACAGTAATTATCACAAGCCCCAGCTTGAAATGCAATTCCTCATGTTTACTTGGTCAGCCAGGGGTAACGCCTAGAATTTGCTGGCTGGTACTCACTACTAGGCCTAATTATTGGAGAGCTCCGTAAGAGTGCTCAACAGATATACAAGGTCTCAATGATGATGAAATTAAAACGATCCCCAAGCTATGGGCCAAAAGTCTTTTGCTAAAATGGGTGTGGGGTCCTGGGTACGTAACTAAGAACTGTAATAGGGACTGAGAGCGTCATGTTTCCTCCCAGGAATGGAACAAGCTGCGACCTTCTGCTCTGATCCTTTCTGAACTAGGATGAAGGGAGGAGGTGTCACTCATCAGCACGCCCTGATGGTGGGGCTGGGGAGGAAGACCTCATGATAGATTGTACTAATAAGACCCCGAGCTTTGTCTTGTATGGGCCTAGATTTGAACCTGGCTGTATCTCTTAATGGCTGTTTGACTGTCAAGTTGGGCTACGGAGAGTGCTTGTCCCACTGGGTGTCAAGAAGATGCTCATTAGCAGGAGTTGCTTTTGTTCTGCAAATCCTCCCAAGATGCAAAGGGCAGGGCAGGATTCCCTACCCTCAGACTGTGGGAGACCCAGGCTTGGGGCTTGGAGAGTGATCACAGTGCTCCTGTGGGTAAAATCATGTTTTACCTCCGATACTCGTGGTTAGTCAAGAAACATTAGTCTGGCAGTCGGGGTGGGGACAGAGGGTGGCTACCATTTACCACCGAGAGATTAAGGCAATCATCTCCATGAAGCCACACAGAAGTTTCAGGGGCAAGAGAGCATCAGGTCTCAGAGTCAGATGGACTCTGAGACCGGGGACCAGCGAAGATGGAAATATCAGATCAGAATGGACAGTGAACAAGCCAGGAACGTCTGACGACCATACCCAGATGGAAACTTTCCCATGGTGAGACCTTGCTGGTGGCCTTCAGGTGGCATCCACATGGGATCAGATAGCAGGGATCCTCCCATATCGACCCACCATCCATAAAAACACAACTGCTGTGGGGCTGGACAGAGAGGGTGTAAAAGCTGCCCTTGCCATGGCTCCCGACAGCTTTCAAAAAAACCCAAAAGTTCAGACCCAGGGTCCAAGGTTTGCCGGGAGGTGATGATGAATGAATCAATCAATCGATTAGAACCGTGGAGGACCAGGCCCCAGTGTGGGTCTCTAGCACAGCGCGGGGGGTGAGGGCGTCCAGGTTGTCCGACACCAGCACGACCTTCTTCTCGGGCAGAGGACAGGGGTGCAGGCAGACTGTCTACAGATGTCCTTGGCAGACATGCAGCTTTACATCATAACCCTGCCTTCCCCACAGCCCCTCCTGCCTGCTCCTGGCTTTCCAATGTATGCAACAGTTCTCCATAGAAATACCCAATCAGAGTGTGCCCACACTCTGTGCCCATCTGGCAGCAGTCTCTCTGTTCACTGCAATACCCTGCATGTCTGAGGGCAGAAAGGCAGGAATTGGCCTTATGCATTGTGATAGTAGTCTGGACTTTCTAGACCAAGTGAGCACGCTGCGACTGGACCAAACTGGCTTATAAAGTAGACTATATTGGTACAATGGTTTACAACCTAGACTAAATAGACATGATGGTATATAACCTAGATTTGGTTGGCGTTATGGTATAAACTCGTCTTTGTGAGTTAGGCTAGTGTGGGTCAGTGCTCCCAGGCTGCTCCCTTAGGAAAATGTGGAAGAAGAGTTTTCTGGATCCTCCAGCCTGAATCCAGACTCTTGGACCCCTCCTGGGGGTCCCAATGAAGGGTCAGCAGGAGAGAGCAGAAACATACAGCTGGGAGGCAGACCAGGGAGATGCTATGGGCAAGGTGCTTTGCTCTCCTCCCTGATACTGGAGGTTTGGTCGTGGCATTCAAGGCCTTTCATGAGCCACGAGAAGAGAAAGAACAGCTCTAGGCCCTTGGGCTTAAGTGGTCCTGGCAGGGGCAACTGCCATCCATAACCAGGAACCTCAGAGACCAAGGCACGGAAGACCCTCTGCCTCCTCCGTGGGCCTAACAGGAGGCAGTGTTTCTCCCTATCCACCCTGCCACCCAGCAAGCCCACCTACTCACCCACCGCACCCTCTGTTACCTGAGTCCCCTTTGCTTCCTTTCAGGCCCGCGGCTCCTGGACTCCCGGGGCTCCCTGGAAGTCCTGGACAACAGACACCACAGAGGGCATAAGGGCTGGACTAGGCAGGTTTTCACACATCACTCCCTGTGCTCGCCACGGGACCCAGGATCTCACCTGTTAGCCCACGGGAGCCAGCACTGCCAGGCTCGCCCTTGGCACCTGGCTGTCCCACTGCACCAGGGGGGCCTGGAACACCCTGCAGTCCAGGTTGTCCTGAAAGGAAAGTAGTGACTGCCAGGCTGTGGTGGTTGGCAGAGGGCCCGGCTGCCCCAATCCCTGGTGCTTCTGTTCTCAGCAGTGAGACATGTACCTCTTAACACCTTAAAGTCCTCTTGGCAGATTTCACACCGCTCTTTAGAAGCCATGAGCTAGCCCTCTTAGCAGTAGGAAAATCCTTCTCAGCAACTTACTGATCTTTTCTATCTGCAGGGTTTGGGACTTATGGACTTACTAGGAGCTCTGGGTATGACTGTCTAACTCCATGCCATGGGTGGCAAAGTGGGGTGAAGTCTAGAAAGAAACGTCAGCGAGGCCTGCTGGCTGCTCTGTTCCTGTTAGTCAGGGCCAGGTTTTAAAGAAACCCCAGGTGCTCTGGGTGAACACTACAATGAAGCAAAAGACGGTGGAGCCAGGTCCCCAGCTTCACTCTGCCAGGGACAGTGGTAGCTGGGATGACGCCAAGATTCCTGTAGTTCTTACCTGGATCTCCTTTAGCTCCAGGAAAACCAGCCAAACCTAAGATGAAAAAGAGCTTTTAGGAATTTTTTTTTCCCTTTGGCTCAGCCAGCCAGAAAAAAAAAAAAAAAAAAAAAAGTCCCAATGGATGTGACCACGCGCTCTCTTACCTGGTGAGCCTGGCCTCCCGGAATCACCTTTACTCCCCTGGGCTCCAGGAGGCCCCATGACCCCTGCATCTCCTTTCATGCCCTTGTCCCCTTTGCTTCCTGAAAAACCAAAAAGTCTCAGTCAGGTGTGGGAGGAACGCCAATCAGGCCACCATGTCCTCCTCCGACACTTCCCATTCCACTGAAATCCCAAATCCTAAACTCCTTGGGCTCCTACTTGGTGCCCACGAGTGGAAGATGTGACCACTGCTCCCAAGGAGCGCACCGCTTTGCCCCAGAAACAAGAAAGAAACTCATGAAAATTTGGTGAGGTGACCTGGTATGGCTGACAGTCAATAGAAAACCCTGGTCCCCTTGGGAGGGACAATAGCCCAGGCTCAACCAGCACTGTCTGGCTCATTTTAGTGTCTGCATTTTAGCAATTATTTGAATTCACTTCAAAAATGGAAACCTGAGTATTCCAAAAAGCAGATCCCAAATGCTGAGAATAGCAACTTTGAGGCATCAATAGACAGAAAAACATTGCAACAGCTCATATTCCTGCCAGCACTTCGACATGGGCTTTCCTGGTACCCAAGATTTCAAATTTTCCACTTATCATCAGAATTCAGAGCTCATCCCAGCCTGTCCCCTTCTGAGTCCTCTGTCACTCCCTCCTCTCTTGCTGGTGCCTGGTGCATATCAATTGACAGAGGCTCCTCACTGGGGTAGGGCTCTGCGACTTCTTTGGTTTAGGGGTGGACTGCCTGGACCTTGCCAGCCACTCAATGCAGGATACTACTGGTAGGCTGCCGAAGTCCCACCATCAGCTGGGTGTCCGTGCTCAACTCCACTCCCCTGGGGTTGGGGAGAGTGGGGCCAAGGTCTAAAGAGGAACATCTCACTTCAACACAACCTTTTAGGCTTTCAAAAAGGCTTATGGGGAGGCAATTTTGTTAAAAGGCATTTATTGCTCCATTCTATGATTTTGATAATTCTGAAGCTGGGGAGGACTCAGGCATGACACCAGCCTTCTCTCCAGTGACTTAGAAAAGGAGGCACAGAGCTCTGAAGAGGTGAGGAAGAAGGGAGAGCCCTGGGTCTTGGCATTGAGTGCTATGAATTCATGAGTTGTGAGGCTCATGAGTCAGAGCCCTTGAGATGGCTGAATACTTGAAGGGTGGCTGCTCCTTGAGGAAGACAAAGCAATCCTAAGGAACTTGGTTGCGGCTGAGACACCCTATAACAGCTGGAGGGGCAAAAAGCAGAGAAGGCTGTTCTTGGTCGTTCAGAGTGTCCATTCTGGAGAAGGGGCCAATGGCAGCTGTTAGAAAGCACTGAGAACTGTTTCCCCGGAGGAATCTGTTGGTGCTTTTTTGCTGTGGGCCAGGACCATCAAGTTACAGCATTGCTGGGCCACATGAGGTTTCTTCAGAATGGTCTGGGCCTGCATCTGCATTGCTATAACTTCCACTCCCCAGCAAAGGCGATGGCTTTGGGAAGAGGGCAGTATCACATCAGTCAGAGGACCACACTCTGGCTCTAGCCAAGGAAGCACAGCTGCCTCTGACTTCAGAACTTTCCAACTGTAGCTAAGTAGTATGGTGAGGAAAATAGGCTTGTCTCCTGGGACTTCAAGTTGGTGGCTTATCTGTCTACTAGCAGGAAGAGAATAGGTAAAATCTCAGCACTATTGGGGTCAGGTCTCCCTTGGTTTGCACAGCCCAGCCACTGGCAGTGGATTGAGCAAGCCATGGGTAAGAGAGATCTCATGATTTTGGGAAATGAAATTTGGGAAGAGGAGGAGTGGGCCGGAGTCCTGATTTTTGAAGAACTGAAACTGCTGCCTTTCTCTTCACCGACCACAGCGTTTCCAGGCCTGAGTCTTGGTGTGGATTCTATGCTTGCCTCTGTGACAGTGTGGTTGGGAAGCAGCATAACTCAGACTCAGTGGGCTAAGACCTAGCTGTGGCCCCTTCTCTGGGGCTGGCGGGACCAGTTTGAGAAAGTCTGGGTTTCCCTTTCCCATCTATAGAGAGAAGTATGTTGTTTCAGCTTTGGAAGGATCCTCAGAGGTCAACTGCCCAACCATCTTCCTGTGCCAGTATCCCCCATCAGCCCAGCCTAGGAGAATTCTGCAGCCCCTCCTCCCGTCCCAGCAGTCAGCTTCCCGCTAAGACCAATGCCCACCCAGTTCATCAGGGGTCAATCCCAGGTTCTGAATCATTCTTCCTCCCTTGCCTTAGCACAGTTTGTCCTCCTGAAACCTTAGTCCATTGGTCCCTTGGTCCTTATTCTTCTGCTGGGCACCACCCTGGGCAAGACCATTTTCTTTCCCACAAATGCCCTTTGAATATTTGAGGATGGTTGACACATCCCTGCTAAGGGCTGTCATCTTGAGGGCAAGCCTTCCCAGTTTTTTTGTAAGGAATTCCCATCTGCCAGGTACAGTGGTACACATCTCATATGTCTTATATTCCTGCAGTAATTCATCCTCATTAAAGGTTTGTATTATTATTAGTCCCCTTTTCTAGGTGAGTAAATTGAGGCTAAGAGAGGTTAAGTCATTTGCCCAAGGTCACACAGTTAGTGAGCCATATCAGAACCCAGGTCTGTCTGATCTTGAAACTGAAGTCTTTCCCTTTCTACCTTACGGGATAACTACTACTACTGCTACTACTGCTACTACTGCTACTACTACTACTACTACTATTACTATTACTAGCTATCACGTATTTGATGCCCATTACTAGTTATCAGATATTTAATGCCTATCATATGGCAGACAGTTTGAAGGCATGGTCTCTAACCCTTATTACTGTCTTGTAAAATATGTCTAATTTAATTATTATTTTAATTTAATTACCATTCTTTTCTAAAATGAGAACATTAAAGCTCAGAAGGGTGAAGTATTGCCTCAGTCACACAGGTGACCAGGTGCAGAGGAGGGATGGGAACCAAGCCCACCTGGCCCCACAATCCTCACTGTCTGCCATTCACTGCCGAGCCTCCCCGATGGCTGCAGGAGGCTGAGAGGTGGAGAGCGTGGCCTGCTCAGTCAAGTCCAGAGCCCCTAAGCCAGTGTTCTCCGAGTTTGGTGCCCAGACCTTCAAGGTCAGAACCGTCCAGAGCATTTGAAACAGACCCTTGAGCCCTCCCTGCATTTTAAGCAAGCACCCAAACAGCTCTTATCATATTGGCCCGTGGCTTGAGGAACACTGTTCTAGAGATAGCACCCTCAGTCAGTGGGGGATTCTGGCTGCCTGGGGTCTCCCTCCTGGAATCAACCCTCTTGCCCTTGCCGCCAGTCAGTCTGCCCTGCTTCCTGAGGCCCAGTGCAGGCTCACCCTCCTCATCCCCTCGGCTTCCTCTCTGAGCTCGTAGCACTGCCTGTGCCCCAACTTGCCATACTCATGCCTGGAATGACATTGTTCTCCCTCTCACATTGCATCTCTTTGCTCGCTCGGGAAGAAGAGACCACGTGTGGTGCTCCAGAGGTTCCCATAGACAGAGCACTGCCCTGCCCTTGGCACTGAATAGACCCAGTGGGACAGAGGTCAGGCCCCAGTTCCCTCAGGCCTCCTGGCAAGCACCGACACCCCCAATACGGCCCTCACCTGGGAGGCCCAGGTCTCCTTTGTCTCCCTTAGTTCCAGTTTCCCCTTTTGGGCCAATGAGACCCCCATCGCCTTTGCTGCCCTTCTCTCCTTGGGGTCCTGGGGTGCCTGCAAAGAGAATGGCTGGTGAGGTGGGCTCCCACTATCCTTCTGGGGACAGGCTACTAGAGACAAAGGGGCAGGAAGCGTTTGGGAGAGAAGGGAATGGGACCCCCAGATTTCTTCTGGGGGATGTGCTAGCTCATTTCTTGGGTGGTCTTGAAGAGGTGTGGCAAGACTCAAGAGAAGAGGACTGTAGGGTGGGCGGTAACCTTCTGGGGCTGGGGTGGGGCTGTGGAGAGAGGTCATGGAGAACTGCCTCAGTGCCTCAGACAAGGCATCATTTGTCCCTAGCAGAGCAAGCACAAGTTACCAGTGGCTCCTTGCTTCCCTGGAGCACCCTGAGGTCCTTGGAGGCCTGTGAGGAAGGGAAAAAGAGCTCAGTTGCTGTGGCCTGAGAATGTCTAAAATGTCTTTAATCAGCTGACATTCTAGATCCGCTTAGTTGGGCAAGGTGCCCAGAAGGAGATCTCTCTCTTTCTCTCTCTCTCTCTCTCTCTCTTGCTCTCTCTCTCTCACATACACACACACTCACACACACGATTGCACAAACACAAACAGCAGAGTCCCTGGCAGTTCCAGGCAGTGTTCGCCCTCGCTACCGTTTGAAAGCGTCCCTCAAAAGTTCGTGTATTGGAAGACTGGTCCTCAATGCAACAGGTCCTGGTGGGAAGGTGTTTGGGTCATAGAGGCAGATCCCTTATGAAGACATTAATCCCATCTGGCAAGATGGAGTGAGTTCTCATTCTTGTGGGACTGGATTAGTTACCAAGAGAGCTAGTTCCATTTCTCCACCACGTTTTGACTCAACACAAGGCCCCCACCAGAAGCTGCCAGAGGGAGCTGCTCAATCTTGAACTTCCCAGCCTGCAGAATCATGAGCTTCTATCCTGTGTGAATTACCCAGTCTCAGGTATTCTGTAATAGCGACACAAAACAAGCTAAGACAGCTGTCTTCCCAAAGGTCCGGAACAGCACCTAGGAATATGTCCTGCATGGCAGTGCAGGAAAGGCTTTAGAGTCAGGCAAGTGTGTTTGAATTGTAGCTCTGTCACTCCCCAAACTGGATGACCCTGGAAAAGTCACTTAAGTATTCTGCACCTCAATTTTCTCATCTGTAAAATGGGGCTGGTAATGACTACCTGGTCCTCAGCAGATGCATAATTAGTGCTCTAAGACAAAAATGGAATTGAGAATGGTGATCCCCACCCATGTGGCCCAGGTTTCCAAGGCTAGCATGTGGAGTACAGACTGGAGGTGCTGGGTGTTCCTGGGGCTGGTGCAGGGGCAGGGAGGGATCTGTTGGGGAGAGAAATGGTAAGAGTATGAGGGGAAATTGAGGGATCCAGGAGGCAAAGTGGAAAAGAATGGGAATGGGAGGAGTGAGAGGAGGCGGGTGTATATAGAGAGTCTCTAAGTGAGTTGCTGAATTACAAAAGCTTTTCCTGAGGACACCAGTGGGGCCCAAGCAGAAGGTGCAGATGGGCTCTGGACTCCGCACTCTCTGTGGAAGCACAACAGCCTGCTTTGTGGATCTGTTTCAGTATGTGGGTTCCAGAGGATTTGGGCTGAAGAAGGGGTTGCCTGGTTTTAGTGCTAGTGATTGCACAGTCCTGCTCTGATCCCTCTGTCAGGGCTGTGTGATGTGCCTGCCTATCAGAGTCCTAAAGAGAAGGGGAGGTTCCAACTCTATTCCTTCTTGAAGTAAATGACTGAGCTCCTCAGGCTTCTGGCTTTTCCTTCAAGCCAGCCTCAGTGGCTCCACTCTGGTGAGTTTCAGGCACCTAGCCTGAGTCCCTCTCTCTCAGAGGAAAGAGGAGGGAGGGAGACCCACTCCCCTCTGAGTGAGCTTGCTCTGCTCAAGCCCCCACACGCTGAGTGTGAGTGTGTATGCATGGGGGGTGTGAATGTCTGCAAATGTGTGTGAGCGTATGCATATGTGCCCAAGTGTGATTGTACTTGTGCAAGTGTAAGAATGCAAATATGCACATGGATGTGTGCTCAGACACGGGTGTGCATGAGTATATGCGTGTGTATGAGGGCATGTGTGTGCATGAGTATATGCGTGTATGTGAGTGCATATATGTGCATGAGTATATGGGTGTATGTGAGTGCATGTGTGTGCATGAGTGTGATTATGTGCGTGAGTGTGAGAATGCGAGTATGTGCACAGATGTGCCCTCAGACATGAGTGTGAGTATGTGTGGTGTGAATGTACGTGCACACCTCTGACTGCACCATAAACCTTCCTTCTTATGGTCTGCCCATCCTCCCCGCTTAAACCCTCCTCAGAAAACCCCCTGCTGGACACAGATCAATAGGCTCTTTGGGGACCCTTCTATTAAATTCCTTCCCAAAATCAATTTCTGGAGGATTCTCCCTTCTAAAAAGTTTCCTTTCTTGTAACTGGTGGTGTTTTCTTTCTGCCTCAGCAGCCTGGCAGCTTAGAGCCCTGCTTTGTTTACTCCCAACTCCCTTGTAAATCCTCTCGTCTGCCCTTTGTCTAGCAAAGGTCTTAATGTCTTTGCATCTTCACATCCCAGCAGCCTCGACCCCTTGGGGAATTTGTAAGACAGAGGTTCTGAATGAAGGGTGGATGGGAGCAGAGTGGAATGGAAAACCGATGTTTGGGTTTGTCCCTGGGGAGGGACAGCTCTGGGTCCCCCATTCTCTGACTGGGCCCCGCGAACCCAATTATATTAATAAGATGGCTGGGCAGAATTAGGCAACAGTTTAAAAAAATGGAAACTAATATTGTCCCAGGAGCAATCATGAGCTTTGGGTCATTGTCTCTAATCACCCCCGCCCCTGGCAGCCCTCTGCAGCCCTCCCTTCCCCAACCACAGAAAAAGAAACTGAGGCTCAGTTTCTTTGGGAACATCAGGAAGCATTCCCAAGGGCACAGAGCTAGTCCAAAGTGGAGGTGCATGTGCCTGACAACAGAGTCCCTGTTGGACCAAGGAGGCCAACTTTCCGAAATGGCACTGGCAGACTTACATTCTCACACAGAGGAGCGGGTAGGAGTCACACTCACCAGCCCCACCCAGGATGAAGGCCATCTAGCCATACCTGCCCCCTGAGGGCCCTACTCTGGCCACCAGAAAGGGTGCTTCCCAGCCTCTCAGCCCCTCTGGGGTCTCCCACCAGACCTCCCTTCAGCTACAGACCCCTCAGAGGTCCAGAATCTAGAGTGGGGCTGAGTCTGCAACCCGCGGCAGTCACTCTAAGAAGCTTGCTGTGTATTTCTGGGCACACACCTGGCATCTACTCACCCGCCTCTCCCTTGACTCCCGGTGGGCCTTGGGGTCCCGGTGGGCCTGGAAGGGAAAGGGAATTCAGAGTGAAGCCAAAGAAGGAGGAGGAAAACGATTAAGGGTCAACAGACAAAGACCTGTACCTGTTGCTCCATCTCGTCCTGCAGCCCCCTTGGCTCCCTTCTCAGCAGGTGGCCCTGGTGGGCCAGGGGCCCCAGGCATGCCCATGGCCCCCTTATGACCTTGAAGACCTGAGGAAGAGAAGCAGAGACACTAATGAGTCAGCCAACAGGATCGGGCAACAACGCCATGCAATCATTCACATGGTGATTCATTCAACAAACGTTCACTGAGCATGGAGATGAGCCAACTGTGTGGAAAGAAGGAAAGAAGACAGAGTTCCTCCTGCAAGAAACCCATGGCCTAGAAAGCACAAGAGAGACACTGAGTCAAACAGTCCTGGGGGCAGGTATTAGCACTGCCCCTTTAGCTGGGTGACCTTCTGCAAGTTACATCATCGTTTTGAGCCTCAGCTCCCTCATCGTAAGATGGAATTAGTGTACTAGTTACACATGGATGTCCTGAGGTTACCATGTGGGGACAATCATGGAAAACATACAAAGCAAGCTCTGGATAAATGGAGCCTATAATTTCTAGAACTCACATGATTCTCTACCATTTCCAAGGACCACTTTGCAGATGGAGTTTCACTGGAATCTCACAACAATCAGAGGGGGCATACAGGGCTCCTCATCCCCATCGCCAAGGTGGGCAGTGATGTTCTGAGATGCCCAGGTCTTGCCTGAGATCTCACCTTTAGAGTGTGACCACAGATTCCAGGTCTCCCCAGGGCAAAGCCTGCACCATTGCCAAGCCACTGTGGCGGAGAAGCCTGTGATGTGCTTTCTATTTCAAAGTAGAATCCCATCCAATGTGTGGGATCCATATGTCCTATCATTTTATATATACAAGGCTGGAAGGATGGAGTTCCAACTGGTGACTAGAACCTCTCACTTCAGCAAGGGATCCCTTTTGGATGTGTCTCTGGAGAGAGAATCATTTCAGGGTTTGACATCTGCTTCCACTGATGAGCGGCGTGACCTGGATAGGGGTCTTCACTTGGCCTAGCCCTGGTTGGTTTCTTGTTCTGTACATGAGAATAGCACATCCACCCTACAGGGTCTTCGGGACGACTGCAGAGGCCATGGCACATGGAAGAAACCCAGTGAAATGGGCTCTTACTGTTGGCCAAAGGGAAGGGACAAGAACCTCAGAGACCCCACGATGCCAGAGATAAGACCGCTCCTCTGCAGAGCTGTCCCTCCTCCTGGGTGATCAAAGCTGGAGGTTTCTGCCTCTGGCACTTCTGAGGGAAAGTGCCCCACTACTCCCAGGCTAGAAGGGGATTTTCAGGGTAAGCTCCTAGGATCCTGTGCCCATTAGTGTCAGAATCTCTACCATCCCTTCTCAGGAAGAGCAGTGCAAGCTGTTCCGGCTCCACTGTGGTGGCCTGGTCCCCTGGGGGCAGGGATAGGGATATGGCTCAGGCTGAGGACTCTAATTCAGCTTCTCCAAACCTGCCTGCATCATCTTGAGTGAGTCCATGTGCCTCTGAACCCCAACAGTTGCTTGGGGTTAGTGTGATCAGTCAACAAACCCTAAAGCAAAGTGCTTCTGCTTATCTAGGGGTGCTCTCAGGGCCTGCCTCATTCTTGCCCCTCCGTAGGCTCATCTCCCCGCACCATCCCATTGCTCTTGTGCTTCAGACACATGAAATTTCTTTCTCTGTGGTCTTTGACTCACTAAGCTCCGTCCTGACCCAAGGGCCTTTGCACACATGGCTCTCTCTGCCTTGCCTGCAGGCAGCTCAGGCTAGCTCTCTGCCTTCTTACCCAGGGAACTGCCCCATCCTTTCAGAGCGGTGGCCAGGGCTGTGACTGCATCAGGCTCCAAATTGGTTGCCTCCTAAACAGGAAGGCTCATGAGGGCAGGGCCTTGTCTGTCTTCTTCATGTCTGGATCCCCAATGCCTATGGCGACTTCTCATCCTCATGGAACTTTCCATAGATATTTGTTGGGAGGAAGGAAAGAAGTCCAGGATTGA
Source organism: Piliocolobus tephrosceles (assembly GCF_002776525.5). Taxonomy (NCBI): domain Eukaryota; kingdom Metazoa; phylum Chordata; class Mammalia; order Primates; family Cercopithecidae; genus Piliocolobus; species Piliocolobus tephrosceles. The sequence goes on along the minus strand of NC_045444.1, from coordinate 1,061,486 downwards.
TAGGGGAGAGAAACAGAGAGACAGGTGGGTTTTGCAATCCTCTTCCTGAAGCTTGGCTGAGGAGCAGTTCCCCTGACTGTGTTCCAGGCAGCCTGCATGGGAAGGCAGTTCCACAGGCAGGCTGCCTCCAGTGAGACCATGACTTCTGGGTTCCACACCCAGCCCTCCTCCCCTGCCCACTTATTTGTCACTGGGGCCTTTTCAGCCAAGGAACCAACCGGGAGCCCTGATCAGGCAAGGCAAGCCATGGGGAAGGGGAGAGAACACAGCCTCCCTGGGTGGGAAAGGGCGATGGGCGGGGAATCTGGAGAGGCACGTCGTGCCTGAGGAGGAGCCGAAAACTCTATAGCCCCAGCTGCTGGAAGAAGTTTCCTGTCTCTGGTTTCTGGGCACAAAAAGAAAGAGTGGGAAGAGAGAGACAGACAGAAGTCAGAGGCAGAGAGAGACTGAGAAAGTCATGGAGAGTGACAGTTGGAGATTTTTCTCTATGCACATACATCTATATTCAGAGAGAGAGAGGGAGCCATGGAGGGAGACAGTTGGAGATTTTCTCTATGTGTATACATGTATATTCAGAGAGACAGACAGAGTTGGAGATTTTTCTCTATGTACATACACATCTATATTCAGAGAGAGAGAGGGAGACATGGAGAGAGAGCTGGAGTTTTTCTCTATGTACCTATATCTATATTCAGAAAGAGAGAGACAGAGAGAGAGACATGGAGACAGTTGGAGTTTTTCTCTATGTACGCACATCTATATTCCTACAGAGAAAGACAGAGCCAGAGGGAGCCCATGTTCTGTGCTCTGGGTTGAGGTGGGCAGCACTGTGCCTAGGGTGGGTGACAGGCAGATTTTGAAGGTTGTACTGAACCCACTGGGTTGAGAAGAAGTTTAGGCATTGATTCTGTCCGCAAAAGCAATTGAAATTGTTGAAACTGCCCCTCCTTGAAGGAGAGGAGCCAGCATTCGTCAGGCTGGAGGCTCTCCTAGCATTAGCATTTAGTCTTCTCAAGAATAACAGAATAACAACCATAATAACAAGAGCAAATGATAGTCATAATAATGACGAAGACAAGAACATCATTGAGTACTTGCTCTCTGCTGGACACTCGACTAAGAGGTTGACATTTATTGTTTTATCCTGACGCTAATCCTAGGAGGTCCTACCATTATCTCCATCTTATAGGGGAGGACACAGAGCTCAGAAACGTTAGGTGATTTGCTCAAGGCCACCCAGTTTACAGGGGCAGATCCAGGATTTTCTGTAGGTCTACCCAGTCCCTGCTTCCATCATTATGCAAGGCTGCCTCAAAACCCTCCCCGGTCAATAGTGTGATCTGGGCTGTCCTTGAAATATTATGGGACCAAAGGATTCTGTTCTGAAAATGGCATGTATATTTATCCTCAGGGGGAAATTTCAACCACTCAGCTGATGAAATGGAACAGGGCTGCGAGTGAAGCGTGTGTGCAACACAACACGTGGGTTGAGGAGGGAAGAAAAGGCAAACAAGCCATAGCCTTGTCCTCAGAGAGCACATGCCATTGTCAGACAGCTTTTGCACAGCATCTCACTTGAGTCCTACAGCAACTCCGCGAGGCGAGTCAGATTACCTCCACTGCTTCCTACACAGGTGAGTGGCTGAGGCTCCAGAAAACTTAAGCAACCGACCCAGAGTCACACAGCCAGTAAGCCCCAGACCCAAGATTAGAACTCAAGCCGGCCTAACTGCGCAGCCTGTGCCTCCATGACACCCGCCTCCCATCGTTGCTGCCCTGTAGGAGAGAGGAGTCAGACGCCATGGAAATGAGCACAGCACCTCCGGTGGGAAGTGCCATGTATGTGGTAGGTAAGAGTCACCTGGAAGGAGTGCTTATGGGAGACCAGGAGAGAGGCTGCCCTGGCAGCTGGAATGCTGCCTGGCCCGGCCTGTGAAGGTAGCTAGATTTGGAAGGGTGGGATGGAGAGAGGAAGCCACTTTAAGTAAGGAGGAGGATGATAGCCCAGGGACTGGGAGTCCAATTAAGGTCCGGGAACAGAGAGGAGACTCAGCTGAAGACAAAGGAGGCTGTGGGGACAGGGGAAGGTAAGCTGGGGTCAGATGTCCCGACTGAGAATGGCACAGGCCAAGGGGACCTTCTGGGGAGGTTTTGTGGAAAGAGCAGTGTGGGTGTCAGTGGAAATGAACTTACCTGGAGGGCCTTGTTCACCTTTGATTCCAAACATCCCTGCAAGGGAAGCAGAGTGAGCTACAGCTGAGCTGTGTAGCATCCTTGGCCCTAGCCCCAACTGAGAGTGCCCAGGCTGTGTAGTGGGAGGGTGAGCCCTCCCATGTGAGACTCCCATCAGACTGTGGGGGTTTGGACAACAGGAGCCAAACACCTGGCTGTTTTTTGGGAAAGCGTCCTTGGAAAGAGCCAGATGCTAAGCTGTAACTAGCGGACTGCACCCTGAGACCTGCAGATCCCTGGGAGCCTTGGAGGTGGGGAAAGGAGGTTTCTTCAAACCAGCCTGAGGAGGTAGAACCCCTTCTTGTTGGTCAAAATGAGCTCCTTCACATTTCAAGGAAGGGACACTCCCACGGTATCTGAGTGTCTGAACCTGGACTCCATCCATCTGCCCACAGCTATTACTCCTCTTCACATCCCCACTCAGCCTTCATCTTTGCTCCCGGGGAGGCTCCTCTGGAGGGATTTGCCTCCTGCGTCTGTGCTGGGCGTACCCCTTGGTCACAGGACCCAGCCATGGGATCACCCTCCTAAGCCTCAGCTCACACGGGGCCCAGAACAAGGAACCCTGCTGGGGCCGGAGCTCTGTGTCACAGGGTAAACCCTACAACAGTGGGGCCACACCTAGCAGCTTGTTTTGCCCAAACTGTCTGAGGGTGAGGCTCTTCCCATTTTGGGGCAGCTTGAGAGAGGAGAGGGTGAAGCCGCAAGGCTGTGAAAGCAACAAGAGAAGGGGCACTCCCGGGGTTTTCACCCTTGGCTCAGTTTTCCCCAGCCTGCAGTCCTACCACCCAAGTCACCGTGTTTCCCCCAGCAGGTCCGGTTGTCCTCCTCCCTCCAAAGTCCCCATATCATCTGAACTAGTTTAGTGGCTTGAGTTGCTCTCTCCCCAACCTCATGTCAATGTAAGTCAGCTGTGGAAGAGTGGTCCACAGAACCACCCCAAGCTCTGTGTTTTACCCTCCCTCCCAGACTTTCAGGATCCATCTGGGGACTCTGGGTTCAGACTTGGCATTGAGCTTGTTGCTCTAAGTCCCTGGCTCTTGGAGGTCACACTTTGCTTGGATAGGGCCCTTAATTTCCTGGTTCCTGACCCAGCTGTCTCCCAGACCTCTGTTGAGAAGTCCCAACCCAGAGGGGAGGAGGCCAAACCTGGGTTCTGAGTGAAGTTGTCTACCCGCTGCAGCAAGTGCTCGTGGCTGACACGGACCCAGGTGAGTTGGGACTGCAGGACTTGTAGCCTCGATGCACCCTGAGCCAGGTGTTCTCCAGAGTGTGTTGACTGCAGCAAGGAGAAGGGCAGGCTGTCTTCAGCCGACAGAGTGTCATTGAGGAGATACATCTCCAGGACCCGGAGCCGCTCCTGCAGATTCAGAACTGGGCCCCACCCCACAGCATTCTTTTAGGGACTGAGGCATTTGAGCATATCCCTGACATTCTTGTGTCATGTGCGTATAACGTCTATGGGCCCTGAATTTGTAAACACAAATTCCACGTGCTGTCAGGACCCAGCATGAGCACAGAGCCTTTTCTGCATCTTGACCATGTGTGCTCCACACTCAGGCATGATATTGCACAACCACAAAACATTTCTGCATGGCCTAAAGCTGTGCCTACTGCATCTACAATCAATCTCCAACCTTCAGGCACTTAAGACCTTCCTGCATGCTCTGGGTGTGGATGCATGACAGCTAACATGCTGGTCTGACCTAAATATGTGCAAGCAGCATTCGTGTGTGATCTTAATATACACATGATGTGTTTATGACAACTTTGCATTCAGCATTCTTGAGTGACTTCAGTGTCTGCTCATGGAATTACTTCATGATTCTAACCTTTAGATTGGGAATACTTCAAAAGTAAAATCATGTTCAAATGGACACTTGGATCAGCAAAACCCTTCCCACTCAGAGGCTGGGAGTCTTAGATGTCAGACATGTGTGGCATACCCTGTGTGAAATTATTGTGTCTTTCACTGCTTAGACACATAGGCTCCCAAGTGCATTCTCGGTATCTTTCTCTCCCTCTCTCATGCACACATACACACAACATACGCTGCCTTCTTCGCTTCTCTCATCACTGTGGCTGCCAGGGACTGAGACTCTCTCCCAGCAGATGGGAGCAGTGGCTCAAGGCTCTCCACTCAACCTGAGCCCTTCATCTGAGGGACCCAGCTGGGTCACCTCTCTCCCCCAGGAGGGACTACATAGGACCAAGCCTGCTTTACCTTGGACCACTAGCAGCCCAGCACCAGCAGTGAGCAGGATCAGGTAGATGACCACCACAGCCAGGGAGAAGTTCACCCCATTTCTCCTCTTGGGCTTTGGATCTGAAACACAAGCCAGGCAGAAGGTGGCTGCTGCAGAGAGCACAGCACAGGGAGACCCTGCCTGCTTCAGGCCCTACTCCATGTGAGCAGGGGGCACCCTCTGGGGTCAGCTAGGAAAGATGCCAAAAACTCACGAGCCCCAAATCATCCCCCGATCCTCCTCTTGCCACAAAGCAAAAATTGCCACTGTTGGTCACTCATCTGTGTGGCTGGGCAAACAAACATCTGTGCCATATATCATTTGCTGGACAAGGTGTTTTATCAACCTTGTTTACCATTGAAGCCCCAGCATGGCGCCTGGCCCTGCTGGGTTCCCAATCTATATTTGTGGAATAAACTATGAATTAATGTGTTTAAATTTCAAAACTCTGGGAGGAGGAGGGTTGTTCCCACTTAGTAAACAAGTAGTGAGGCTTGGAGAAATTAAATAACTCATTAGGATATAAGAAGCAGATCTGGAATTCATGTCTAGGTCTTTTTTTTTTCTTAAGATTTGTAAATTATAAAAGCAAAACATGCTTGATATATTTTATCAAATAATGTACAGGGCATGACAAGGGTTAATAGTCATCCCTCAACACCCTAAGGTCCTAACCCAATGAGATAAGCTCTATTAGCACTCTGGGGTATGTCTTCCTCCCTCCTGCTCAGAAATCCTACAAACCCATATAGTCTGAGACAGCCTTTTTTTCTTTTAACCTTACATAATCTTACAAACGCTATCATAGAACATAAAATACCACACATTGCTTTTCACAATGAAAGATTTTCATGGACATTTTCCTAGTTTTCTTTGTAGAGAGAGATTAGCTGCCTAATATTCCTTAGAGACAAAAGCCACAGTCCGTGCTAACATTTGCCTTTTGATGAGCTGTTTCCAGTTTGTGACGTTACAAAGGAGGCTGTAATAATTCTTGCCTGGAAGTCCTGACTCTAGCCTTTCGTCAGTTGTTACTCTGTCTTGTTTAGGTGTCTTAAAGGGAGGGCCCCAGATGCAGAAGGCCCTGCAGCTCCTACCACTCACATTAAATGAGCACCTCTTCCACGCCAGGCATTTACCAACATCATCTCTAATCAGGGGTTAAAAAGTTAAGGTGGCAGGTGACACAGCAGGCATGTGACCCCAGGTTGGTCTGACTCAAAGGCCTGAGCTTGCCTCACTAGCCTGCACAGACCACTGCCCCTAGGAAAGATCCAGTTGAAATGGGCCCCAAGGGCACATCTGAAAGGGAAAGAGATTTTAATTAAGCAGCCCAAGGGGACGTGTGCCCAACCATGTTTGCTTCTGTGATAGGGACAGGTGGGTTTTAACTATTGTGACAGATGCACTTAAACCCCAGATCTTCTCCTATCACCTACAGCTCCTGTGTTTACCCTGCTGATATTCCTTCCAACCCCTGAACAGCAGGAAGCCCTGCTTGAGAATTGCCCAGATGAACAATGGTCTAGAGGTAGCTCTGGCAGCACAGAGAGGAGTTTTGTTGGTGGGTTGGTTCTTTAGCTAGTGGTAGTCGATTATACTCAGTTTAGTGTGGAGTGCCCCACCTCCTCTGCACCCCACCCCCCAGAATCCAGGCTCACATAGCAGCTTGAGTAAGCCCCACAACACATAACCTGGCCAAGTCATTCTCTGCTGTCAGCCCGTCAGTGGGGGCTCACTGCCCCTGACCTGGGACCTGAAGCCCCTCTGGCCAGCTCTCCTGTGGCTGCATTTCCATGTCACACCACCACATGGGTCCTGACTAATGGTCAGGCCAGATGACAATTGGTGGCATTCTTCTGACTTGGGACAATGTATGTCCCCCGAATACTGGCTCTCCTCCTTCCGTTTCACAAGACTAATTTCTGCTCATCCTTTGGAAGTTCAGTGGAACCCTTCTTGCTTCAGGACACCTTCTCTGGTTCCTCTGGGCTGGATGGAACCCCACCTGGCTCTCCCACATCACTCTGTTTCTCTCTTCCATAGCACTGAGAACCCTGGATTGTGTATGTTTATATCTCTCTTTCCAAATGGCCTGGAAGCTCTTTGAGCTGTATTCCCGCACCAATATGGTAACTGGCACACAATATGCTGGGAAGATGATGACTGAATAGATGAATGAATGAGTGGCTGCAGAGGTTTGGGTGCTGAACATGTGCAGAGTTTAGAAGTGTTGAAAGAGCATCAGGAATGCAACTCAGGGCCTTGAGTATTCATGCAACCATCATGATGAAGATGAGGACACACGAAGGGAGCCTCACATTTAACACAAGGTGGTGGATGGCAAATTGGCAAATACAGTGTCATGGACAGCACTGTTTTTGGACAGCGCTAAATTTTGTGAAACATAACACCATGGGAATGGAAACGTAAACTGTGCTTCAGAGATGCAGGTAATACAGATGTCAGAGGTTGAAGCAACCATGAAAAATACAGATATTTTAAAACCATATGGTCAGAGCATGGTGGAAGGCATGTGAGTAAGGATACAATGAGAAAAAATGAGGTATGGCAATGCTGTGACAGTAGTTCATGGATAGCTATCCAGGCCCAGAATGCTTTTCAAATTCAGAGCTACCACCTGGCGTAGAGGCAAAGTATTTTAGAAACAGGGAACGTTGAGCCTGTAGGCCTATCTAACTCACTCTGTACAAAATGGAGAGTCTGATGAAGTCTTTAGCCTCTACACTGTTCATTTTATCTCTTAAAGGGTAGAAGAAACTATAAAGAAAACATCTATTCTGGATCAGGTTTGACCAAAGAGGAATTGCTGCTTGACATGAGAGGATAAAAACAGCCTCTAGTAAATAAGAATGGCCTTCCCTGGAGTAAACCTTGGTGAGTATGGGCAAGGATTTTAGGCAAGCAGGTTTCAGATATTTGGCAGCTCTCTTGTCTGACCCACAGTGAAAATGTGGCTCCAGAGGGAAATAAAAATAATGTTTCAAGTCTGTAAAAGATCCCAATGAAGAAAAAAAGGCTGCACACAAATTCTAGTCTTTCCAAGTCTGCCACCTCTTGGGGTAGCAGGTAGTGCTGGTAGGGTGTCCTCCTCCCATACTATAACACTAGTGGACATTGAGCAGGAGTCCCCACTCTACCCTAGCACTGGGCTGCCTGGTGAGCAGACCCAGAGCAGTGAGGTCTTCCCTTTGGGCCTGATGTATCTCACTTCCTACCTGATAGCACCAGGCAGTACTGGAACGTGCCTTCTGCCCTGCAGGAAAGACCAGCAGGGGACCAGCAAGAACACTAATGGCACCAGGTAAACACCAGACTAACACTGACAGGACTCTGAAAACTAAATTTTCGTTGTACCATAGCCCACACAAGTCAGCCAGAACCTACCTAATAAACCTAAACTGTGTGACTATGTGACTGTCTACTAAAATAGAAGTTTTAAATAGGACCCAGAATCTCCCAACATACTATACAAAACATCTATTATATAATGGAAAATCACCCATCATACCAAGAATAGAGAAAATCACAACTCAGATGGGAGGAGACAATCAAAAGATACCAGCGTTGAGATGACACACATGTTAGAACTATTCCACAGGAATTTTAAAGCAGCTGTAACAAAATGGCTTAGTGAGCAATTAAAACTATTTTTGAAACAAATTTTTTAAAAGCTCACCAAAAAAGTATAACATATAAGAAAAGAACTGAATGGAAACTATTGAACTAAAAAATACCAATTAAAGAAAAAAGACTCAGTAGATGAGCTGAATAGTGTAATAGATGTGACAGAGGAAAGAATCAGTGAACTCAATGATGGAACAATAGAAATCACACATCTGGAAAACAGAGAAAGTCAGCTGGGAAAACAAACAAACAAAAAAAACTTGAACAGAGCCTCAGAGACCTGTGGGCCAGTAACAAAACACCTACAATTCTTATCATTTAATTCCTAGAAAAGGTGTGAGGCTTTAAAAATATTTAAGCAAATAATGGCTAAAAATTTCCTGAATTTTGTGGAAGATCTAAACCTACAGATTAAAGAAGCTGTAAAAATCCCAAACATGATAAACTCAAAGAAATCCATATCAAGACATATCATAATTAAAAAATTGAAAATATAAAAAGGCAGAGAAAATTAAACATCTAAAGAAAAAGAAAAATCTAGAAAGCAGCCAGAGACAAATGGTACATTACTTATAAAGGAATACCTTTTTTTTTTTTTTTTTTTTTTTTTGAGATGATGTCTCACTCTGTCATCCAGGCTGGAGTACAGTGGCATGAAGTCTGCTCACTTCAACTTCCATCTCCCAGGTTCAAATGATTCTAGTGCCTCAGCCTCCCAAGTAGTTGTGATTACAGGTGCACACTACCATGTGTGGCTAATTTTTACATTTTTAATAGAGATGGGGCTTCACTATGATGTCCAGGCTGGTCTCAAATTCCTGACCTCAAGAGATCTGCCTGCCTCAGCCTCCTAAAACGCTGGGATTACAGGCATGAGCCATGGTGCCTGGCCAGGAGTACCAATTTGAATGACAGAAAATTTCTCATCAGAAACTATGGAGACCAGATGTAAGAGGTGCAGCTTACTTTGTGTTCCGAAAAAAAAAGAATTGTCAACCAGGAATTCTATTGCCAATAAAAATACGCTTCAGGAATGGACAAGAAATAAAGACACTCTCAGAGAAAGAGAAATGAAGAGAATCTTTTGTGGGAGAACTAACTTTAAAGAATGATTAGAGGAAGTTCCCCTAACAGAAAGGAAATGATGTAGTAGACTAGAATTTCAAAAAAGAAAGACAATAATAGAATGAGTAAAAATAGGGATATATACTACACCATTCTTCTCCTCATGAGTTTTAACAATCACATTAGATTTTTAACACAAAAATTATACCACCTGATGTGGTATTCAGTGAATGTAATGGAAATATGACGATTACATTTAAAAAGTGGAGAAGGCTAAAGAACATAAATGAAAGTAAGATTTCTACACTTGACTCAAAATGGTAAAATGTTGATATGTTATGTATATATATTGCAATAGTCAGGCTATGATAAGTTCTGTGTGTATATATATATATATATATGTTGTATATATATATATATACATATGTTGCAATAAGTAGAGAAACCATTAAGAAAACTATTCAATAAAAAACCCTATAAATAAATCAAAATGGAATTCTAAAACTTGTTCAAATAATCCACAGGAAGGCAAGAAAAGAAAAATATATGAATGGGAAACAAAGAAAAAATGACATACAATGAGATGGCCAATTTAAGCCCTGACATATCAATAATTACTTTTGGTATAAAAGGTCTAAATCAGAGGACAGATATTGCCAAACTATATTTAAAAACATAATCCAACTATGTGCTATAAATAAGAAATCAGACAATAGAACTTCCAAATACATGAAGCAAAAACTGATTTAACTGAAAAAAGAAATAGAAAATACACAATTATAATTGAGACTTTAACACCCACTTTCAGAAATTGATAGAAACTCTGCAAAGTTACAGAAGAACTAAACACTGCCACGACTGACTGATAGTATCTAATGAACACACAGAATACTGCAGGTAGCAACAGCAGAATGTACATCCTTTTCAAGGACACGTGGGTCATTCACCAAAATAGACCATATCCTAGGTCATAAAACAAATTTCAATAAAATGAAAAAAAAAAGATCATACAGAATATGTTATTTGGCAATAATGCAATAAAAATAAAAATCAACAATGGATAGGCAACAGGAAAATCTCCAAACATTGGGAACATTTAAAAAAGGACTTCTATAAAATGCATGGGTCATTAAGAAAGTCTCAAAAAAAAAATTTAAAACTAGAAATGAAGTTTTGGAGAGGTTCCAAGATGGCTGAATAGGAACAGCTCCAGTCTGCAGCTCCCAGCATGAGCGACACAGAAGACAGGTGATTTCTGCATTTCCAACTGAGGTACTGGGTTCATCTCACTGGGACTCATCAGACAGTGGGTGCAGCCCATGGAGCAGGGCAGGGCATCGCCTCACCCAGGAAGGGCAAGGGGTCAGGGAATTCCCTTTCCTAGTAAAGGAAAGCTGTGACAGATGGTACCTGGAAAATCAGGACACTCCCACCCTAATACTGTGCTTTTCCAACGGCCTTAGCAAACAGCACACCAGGAGATTATATTCCATGTCTGACTTGGAGGGTCCCATGCCCACGGAGCCTCACTCACTGCTAGCACAGCAGTCTGAGATCGAACTGCAAGGTGGCAGCGAGGCTGGGGGAGGGGTGTCTGCCATTGCTGAAGCTTGAGTAGGTAAACAAAGTGGCCGGGGATCTCGAACTGGGTGGAGCCCACCACAGCTCAAGGAGGCCTGCCTGCCTCTGTAGACTCCACCTCTGGGGGCAGGGCACAGCTGAACAAAAGACAGCAGAAATTTCTGCAGACTTAAACATCTCAGTCTGACAGCTTTGAAGAGACTAGTGGTTCTCCCAGCATTGAGTTTGAGATCTGAGAATGGACATACTACCTCCTCAAGTGGGTCCCTGACCCCCGAGTAGCCTAACTGGGAAACAGCCCCCAGTAGGGACTAGCTGACACTTCGTACAGCTGGGTGCCCCGCTGAAATGAAGCTTCCAGAGGAAAGATCCGGCAACAACATATGCCGTTCTGCAATATTTGCTGTTCTGCAGCTTCCGCTGGTGATACCCAGGCAAACAGGGTCTGAAGTGGACCTCCGCAAACTCCAACAGACCTGCAGCTGAGGGTCCTGACTGTTAGAAGGAAAACTAACAAACAGAAAGGACATTCACACCAAAACCCCGTCTGTACATCACCATCATCAAAGACCAGAGGAAGATAAAACCACAAAGATAGGGAGAAACCAGAGAAGAAAAGCTGAAAATTCTAAGAATCAGAGCACCTCTTCTCCTCCAAAGGAACACAGCTTCTTATCAGCAATGGAACAAAGCTGGACAGAGTATGACTTTGACGAGTTGAGAGAAGAAGGCTTCAGATAATCTGTAACAACAAATTTCTCTGAGCTAAAGGAGGATGTTTGAACCCATTGCAAAGAAGCTAAAAACCTTGAAAAAAGATTGAACAAATGGCTAACTAGAAGAAATCGTGTAGAGAAGTCCTTAAATGACCTGATGGAGCAGAAAACCATAGCATGAGAACTACATGATGCATGCAGAAGCTTCAGTAACTGATCTGATCAAGTGGAAGAAAGGGTATCAGTGATTGAAGATCAAATGAATGACATGAAGTGAGAAGAGAAGTTTAGAGAAAAAAGAGTAAAAAGAAATGAATAAGAAATATAGGACTATGTGAAAAGACCAAATATACATCTGATTGGTGTACCTGAAAGTGATAGGGAGAATGGAACCAACCTGGAAAACAGTCTTCAGGATATTATCCAGGAGAACTTCCCCAACCAACAAAGCAGGCCAATATTCAAATTCAGGAAATACAAAGAATGCCAGAAAGATACTCCTCGAGAAGAGCAACCCCAAGACACATAATTGTCAGATTCACCAATGTTGAAATGAAGGAAAAAACGTTAACGACAGTCAGAGAGAAAGGTCAGGTTACCCATGAAGGGAAGCCCATCAGACTAACAGCGGATCTCTCAGCAGAAACTCTACAAGCCAGAAGAGAGTGGGAGCCAATATTGAACATTCTTAAAGAAAAAAATTTTCAACCCAGAATTTCATATCTAGCCAAACTAAGCTTCATAAGTGAAGGATAAATGAAATCCTTTACAGACAAACAAATGCTGAGAGATTTTGTCACCACCAGGCCTGCCTTACAAGAGCTCCTGAAAGAAGCACTAAACATGGAAAGGAACAACCGGTACCAGCCACTGCAAAAACATGCCAAATTGTAAAGACCATTGATGCTAAGAAGAAACTGCATCAACTAAGAAGCAAAATAACCAGCTAACATCAGAATGACAGGATCAAGTTCACACATAACAATATTAACCTTAAATGTAAATGGGCTGAATGCTGCAATTAAAAGACACAGACTGGCAAATTTGATAAAGAGTCAAGACCCATCAGTGTACTGTATTCAGGAGACCCATCTCACATGCAGAGACACACATAAGTTCAAAATAAAGGGATGGAGGAAGATCTACCAAGCAAATGGAAAACAAAAAAAAGCAGGGGTTGCAATCCTAGTCTCTGATAAAATAGACTTTAAACAAACAAAGATCAAAAGAGACAAAGAAGGCCATCACGTAATGGTAAAGGGATCAATTCAACAAGAAGAGGCAACTATCCTAGATATATATGCACCCAATATAGGAGCACCCAGATTCATAAAGCAAGTCCTTAGAGACCTACAGAGGCTTGGAGTCCCACACAATAATAATGGGATACTTTAACACCCCACTGTCAACATTAGACAGATCAACGAGACAGAAAGTTAACAAGGATATCCAGGAATTTAACTCATCTCTGCACCAAATGGAGCTAATAGACATCTACAGAACTCTCCACCCCAAATCAACAGAATATACATTCTTCTCAGCACCACATTGCACTTATTCCAAAATTGACCACATACTTGGAAGTCAAGCACCACTCAGCAAATGTAAAAGAACAGAAATTATATCAAACTGTCTCTCAGACAACAATGCGATCAAACTAGAACTCAGGATTAAGAAACTCACTCAAAACGGTTCAACTACATGGAAACTGAACAACCTGCTCCTGAATGACTACTGGGTACATAACAAAATGAAGGCAGAAATAAAGATGTTCTTTGAAACCAATAAGAACAAAGACACAACATACCAGAATCTCTCGGACACATTTAAAGCAGTATGTAGAGGGAAATTTATAGCACTAAATGCCCACAAGAGAAAGCAGGGAAGATCTAAAATTGACACCCTAACACCACCATTAAAAGAACTAGAGAAGCAAGAACAAACACATTCAAAAGCTAGCAGAAGGCAATAAATAACTAAGATCAGAGCAGAACTGAAGGAGATAGAGACACAAAATCCCTTCAAAAAATCAGTGAATCCAGGAACTGGTTTTTTGAAAAGATGAACAAAATTGATAAACTGCTGGCAAGACTAATAAATAAAAAAGAGAAGAATCAAATAGATGCAATAAAAAATGATAAAGGGGATATCACCAGGGATCCCACAGAAACACAAACTACCATCAAAGAATACTATAAACACCTCTATGCAAATAAATTAGAATATCTAGAAGAAATGGATAAATTCCTGGACATATACACCCTCCAAAAACTAAACCAGGAAGAAGTTGAATCCCTGAATAGACCAATAACAGGTTCTGAAATTGAAGCAATAATTAATAGCCTACCAACCAAAAAAAGTCCAGGATGAGATGGATTCACAGGTGAATTCTACCAGAGGTACAAAGAGGAGCTGGTACCATTCCTTCTGAAACTATTTCAATCAATAGGAAAAGAGGGAATCCTCCCTAATCATTATATGAGGCCAACATCATCCTGATACCAAAGCCTGACAGAGATACAACAAAAAAAGGGAATTTTAGACCAATATCCCTGATGAACATCGATGCAAAAATCCTCAATAAAATATTGGCAAACCGAATCCAGCAGCACATCAAAAAGCTTATCCACCATGATCAAGTTGACTTAATCCCTGGGATGCAAGGCTGGTTCAACATACGCAAATCAATAAATGTAATCCATCATGTAAACAGAACCAAAGACAAAAACCACATGATTATCTTAATAGATGCAGAAAAGGCCTTCAACAAAATTCAACAGTCCTTCATGCTAAAAACTCTCAATAATTCTATGTTGATGGAACGTATCTCAAAATAATAAGAGCTACTTATGACAAACCCACAGCCAATATCATACTGAATGGGCAAAAACTGGAAGAATTCCCTTTGAAAACTGGCACAAGACAGGGATGCCCTTTCTCACCACTCCTCTTCAACATAGTGTTGGAAGTTCTGGCCAGGGAAATTAGGCAAGAGAAAGATATAAAGGGTGTTCAATTAGGAAAATAGGAAGTCAAATTGCCCTGTTTGCAGATGACATGATTGTATATTTAGAAAACCCCATTGTCTCAGCCCAAAATCTCCTGAAGCTGATAAGCAACTTGAGCAAAGTCTCAGGATACAAAATCAATGTGCAAAAATCACAAGCATTCCTATACACCAAAAATAGACAAACGGAGAGCCAAATCATGAGTGAACTCCCATTTCACAACTGCTCAAAGAGAATAAAATGCCTAGGAATCCAACTTACAAGAGGTGTGAAGGACCTCTTCAAGGAGAACTACAAACCACTGCTCAACGAAATAAAAGAGGACACAAACAAATGGAAGAACATTCCATGCTCATTGATAGGAAGAATCAATATTGTGAAAATGGTCATACTGCCCAAGGTAATTTATAGATTCGGTGCCATCCCCATCAAGCTACAAATGACTTTCTTCACAGAGCTGGAAAAAATGACTCTAAAGTTCATATGGAACCAAAAAAGAGCCCACATTGCCAACACAATCCTAAGCCAAAAGAACAAAGCTGGAGGCATCATGCTACTTGACTTCAAACTATACTACAAGGCTACAGTAACCAAAACAGCATGATACTGGTACCAAAACAGAGATATAGACCAATGGAACAGAGTAGAGCCCTCAGAAATAATACCACACTTCCACAACCATCTGATCTTTGACAAACCTGACAAAAACAAGAAATGGGAAAAGGATTCCATATTTAATCAATGGTGCTGGGAAAACTGGCTAGCCATTTATAGAAAGGTGAAATTGGATCTCTTCCTTATACCTTATACAAAAATTAATTCAAGATGGACTGAAGACTTAAATGTTACACCTAAAACCATAAAAACTCTAGAAGAAAACCTAGGCAATACCATTCAGGCCACAGGCATGGGCAAGGACTTCTTGACTAAAACACCAAAAGCAATGGCAACAAAAGCCAAAATTGACAAATGGGATCTAATTAAACTAAACAGTTTCTGCACAGCAAGAGCAACTACCCTCAGAGCGAACAGGCAACCTACAGAATGGGAGAAAATTTTTACAATCTACCTATCTGACAAAAGGCTAATGTTCAGATTCTACAAAGAACTTAAACAAATTTACAAGAAAAAATCAAACAACCCCATCAAAAAAATGTGCAAAGGATATGAACAGACACTTCTCAAAAGAAGACATTTATGCAGCCAGCAGACACATGAAAAAATGCTCATCATCACTGGTCATCAGAGAAATGCTAATCAAAACCACAATGAAATGCCATCTCACACCAGTTAGAAGTCAGAAAACAACAGGTGCTGGAGAGGATGTGGAGAAATAGGAACACTTTTACACTGTTGGTGGGACTGTAAACTAGTTCAACCATTGTGGAAGACAGTGTGGCGATTCCTCAAGGATCTATAACTAGAATTACTATTTGACCCAGCCATCCCATTACTGGGCATATACCCAAAGGATTATAAATCATACTGCTATAAAGACACATGCACATGTATGTTTATTGTGGTACTATTCACAATAGCAAAGACTTGGAACCAATCCAGATGTCCATCAATGATAGACTGGATTAAGAAAATGTGGCATATACATACCATGAAAACTATGCAGCCATAGAAAAGGATGAGTTCATGTCCTTTGTAGGGACATGGATGAAGCTAGAAACCATCATTCTGAACAAACTATCACAAGGACAGAAAACCAAACACCGCATGTTCTCACTCATAGGTGGGAACTGAACAATGAGAACACTTGGACACAGGGTGGGGAACATCACACACTGGAGTCTGTCATGGGGTGGGGGGAGGGGGAAGGAATAGCATTAGGAGATATACCTAATGTAAATGATGAGTTAATGGGTGCAGCACACCAACATGGCACATGTATACATATGTAACAAACCTGCATGTTGTGCACACGTACCCTAGAACTTAATGTATAATAATTTTAAAAAACTAGAAATGAAAGGAAATGAAAGTACAATATATTAAAATTTATGGGATAAAACAAAAGCAGCTCTGAAAAGAAAATTTATACCACAAACTGTTTACACTAAAAATAAAAAGGGCCTCCAATCAACACACTAAGTTTTTTCCTCAAGAAATTAGAAAAGAACAAAATAATTCCTGATCACCAGAAAAAGGAAACAATAAAGATAAGAATATAAATAAATAAAATTTAAAATAGAAAGATAGAGAAAAATCACTAAAACAAAACTAGCTCTTTGAACAAAATCAATAAAATTGACAGATCTCTAGTAAGACTGACAAAAATAAAAATGAAAGAAGACACAGATAGCCCATATCAGAAATGAAACGG
Organism: Piliocolobus tephrosceles; assembly: GCF_002776525.5. Lineage (NCBI taxonomy): Eukaryota > Metazoa > Chordata > Mammalia > Primates > Cercopithecidae > Piliocolobus > Piliocolobus tephrosceles. Next base: position 1,044,658 of record NC_045444.1, on the reverse strand, counting down.
GTGCTATTACTACAGATCCTGCAGCCATTAAAAAGAAAATTAAAAAAAATACTATCACTAACTTTATGCTCACAATTTAAAGGAAATGGGCCAGTCCCTGAAAAGCCACAAACTACCAAAGCTCAGCCAAGGTGAAATAGATAATCTGAATATCTATAATCATTAAATAAATCTAAATTTTAATTTAAAAACTCCCAGTAAAGAAATATTCAGGCCCAGATAGTTTTACTAGCATATCCTAATAAACATTTAAAGAAGAATTAGTATCAATTTTACACAACCTCTTATAGAAAAGGAAGAAACACTTTATAACTCATTTTATGAGGTCAGAATGATCCTAATACGAAAATCTAAGGTAGTCCAAAAAAAAAAAAAGAAGGAAAGAAACAAACAAAACTCTCTCATGAACTTTGACACAAAAATCTTCAGTAAAAGGCAAGCAGAGAACAAAATCATGAATGAACTTCCATTCACAATTGCTACAAAGAGAATAAAATACCTAGGAGTACAGCCAACAGAGGATGTGAAGGACCTCTTCAAGGAGAGGTACAAACTGCTGCTCAAGGAAATCAGAGAGGACATGAACAAATGGAAAAACATTTCGTCCTCATAAATAGGAAGAATCAATATCATGAAAATGACCATACTGCCCAAAGTAATTTTTAGATTCAATGCATTTGCCATTAAACTACCACTGACATTCTTCACAGAATTAGAAGAAACTGTCTTAAAATTACATGGAAACAAAAAAGAGCTTGTATATCCAAGAAAATCCTAAGCAAAAAGAACAGAGCTGGAGGCATCACACTATCATACTTCAAACTATTCTACAAATCTATAGTAACCAAAACAGCATAGTACTGTTACAAAAATAGACACATAGACTAATGGAACAGAATAGAGAACTCAGAAATAAGACCGTACATCTACAACCATCTGATCTTCAACAAACTTGACAAAAACAAGCAATGGGGAAAGGATCTCCTATTCAATAAATGGTGCTGGGAAAACTGGCTGGCCATATGCAGAAAACTGAAACTGGACCCCTTCCTTACACCTTATACAAAAATTAACCCAAGATGGATTAAAGACTCAACTGTAAAACCCAAAACTATAAAAACCCTAGAAGAAAATCTAGGCAATATCATTCAGGACATAGGCATGGGCAAAGATTTCATGGTGAAATTGCCAAAAGCAACTGCAACAAAAGCAAAAATTGACAAATGGGATCTAATTAAACTAAAGAGCTTTTGCACAGCAAAAGAAACTATCATCAGAGTGAACAGGCAACCTACAAAGTGGGAGAAAATTTTTGCAATCTATCCATCTGACAAAGGTCTAATATTCAGAATCTACAAGGAGCTTGAACAAATTTACATGAAAAAAAAACAAACAACCTCATTAAAAAAGTGAATAAGGGACATGAACAGACACTTCTCAAAAGAAGACATTAATGTAGCCAACATACATATGAAAAGAAAGCTCAACATCACTGATCATTAGAGAAATGAAAATCAAAACCACAATGAGATACCATCTCATGTCAATCAGAATGGGGATTATTAAAAAGTCAAGAAATGACAGATGCTGGTGAGGTTCCAGAGAAATAGGAACACTTTTACACTGTTGGTGGGAATGTACATTAGTTTAACCATTGTGGAAGACAGTGTGGTGCTTCCTCAAAGATCTAGAACCAGAAATATCATTTGACCCAGCAATCCCATTACAAACCATTCTATTATAAAGACACATGGCACACGTATATTCATTGCAACACTCTTCACAATGACAAAGACATAGAATCAACCCAAATGTCCATCAGTGATATCCATCTGGATAAAGAAAATGTGGTAGATATACTCCGTGGAATACTATGCAGCCATAAAAAGGAATGAGATCATGTCCTTTGCAGGGACATGGGTGGAGCTGGAAGCCATTATCCTCAGAAAACTAACACAGGAACAGAAAACCAAACACTGCATGTTCTCACTTATAAGTGGGAGCTGAACAATGAGAACACATGGACACAAGGAGGGGAACATCACACACTGGGGCCAGTCAGGGAGTGGGGGTATGAGGAGAGCATTAGGAATAATAGCTCATGCATTCTGAACTTAATACCTAGGTGATGGGTTGACGGGTGCAGCAAACCACCATGGCATATGTTTACCTATGTAACAAACCTGCACATTCTGCACATGTAACCTGGAACTTAAAATAGAAACAAAAATTTTTTAAAAACTTTCATTAAAAAATGAGTAAATAATATCAAGCAATAGGTTTTAAAAATTATATGCCACAACAAAGTGGCATTTATTCCAGATATGCAAAGATGGTTCAATATTTTAAAATTAATCAATATAATCCAACAGATCAGCAAGCTAAAGAAGAAAAATCATAAAATTGATGCAGAAAAAGCACTTGCCAAAATCCAATTCATAGTAAAACTATCATCAATATAATTCATAAATGACTCATAACAAATAATAAACTCACAATAAAAATTCTCAGCAAACTAGAAATAGAGGAGAACTTCCTCAACTTAAAAAATTGCGTCTACAGAATATCTAAAGCTAACATCGTACTTAATGGTGAAAGAGAGGGCATTTTTCCCTTAAGATTTGAAACAAGGCAAGGATATCTGTTCTTGCCTTCTTAGTCAACATAGTACTGGAAAGTTCTAGCCAGTGCAATAAATAAGGCAAGAAAAAGAAACAAAAGGCCTACAGATTGGAAAGAAAGAAATTAAAATGTTCTTATTTGTAGAGTACATGACTATCTACATAGACAACTCCACAAAATCTACAAAAAATTTTATTTTTATTTATTTGTTATTATTATTTTATTTTATTTTTCTGTAAGTTATTGGGGTATAGGTGGTATTTGGTTATGTGAGGAAGTTCTTTAGTGGTGATTTGTGAGATTTTGGTGCACCCATCACCCACGCAGTATACATTGCACCATGTTTGTAGTCTTTTTTCCTTCACCCCCTTCCCACTCTTCCCTCCAAGTCCCCAAAGTCCATTGTATCATTCTTATGCCTTCATGGCTTAGCTCCCTCATATCAGTGATAACATATGATGTTTGGTTTTCCATTCCTGAGTTACTTCACTTAGAATAATAGTCTTTAATCTCATCCAGGTCACTGAAAATGCTGCTAATTCATTCCTTTTTATGGTTGAGTAGTATTCCATCATATATACACCACAGTTTCTTTATCCACTTGTTGGGGTTCCATGATTTTGCAATTGTGAATTGTGCTGCTATAAACATGCAAGTGCAAGTATCTTTTTCAAATAGTGACTTCTTTTCCTCTGGGTAGAGACCCAGTAGTAGGATTGCTGGATCGAATGGTATTTCTACTTTTACTTCTTTAAGGAATCTCCGCACTATTTTCCATAGCAGCTGTCCTAGTTTACATTCCTATTAGCAGTGTAGAAGTGTTCCCTGATCACCACATCCGTGCCAACATCTACGGTTTTTTTATTTGTTGATTACCGCCATTCTTGCAGGAGTAAGGTAGTATCACACTGCGGTTTTGGTTTGCATTTCCCTGATCATTAGTGATATTGAGCATTTTTTCGTATGTTACTTGGCCATTTTACAACTTCTTTTTTTTTTTTTTTTTTTTTTTTGAGGCGGAGTCTTGCTCTGTCGCCCGGACTGAAGTGCAGTGGCTGGATCTCAGCTCACTGCAAGCTCCGCCTCCCGGGTTTAGCCATTCTCCTGCCTCAGCCTCCCGAGTAGCTGAGACTACAGGCGCCCGCCACCTCGCCCAGCTAGTTTTTGTATTTTTAGTAGAGACAGGGTTTCACCGTGTTAGCCAGGATGGTCTCGATCTCCTGACCTCGTGATCCGCCCGTCTCAGCCTCCCAAAGTGCTGGGATTACAGGCTTGAGCCACCGCACCCGGCCGACAACTTCTTTTGAGAATTGTTTTTTCACATCCTTAGTCCACTTTTTGATGGATTTTTTTTTTTCTTACTGATTTGAGTTTGTTGTAGATTCTGGACATTAGTTCTTTGTCAGATGCATAGATTGTGAAGATTTGCTTCCACTCTGTGGGTTGTCTGTTTACTCTGATGACTGTTCCTTTTGCTGTGCAAAAGCCCTTTAGTTTAATTAGGTTCCAGCTATTTACCTTTGTTTTTATTGCATTTACTTTTGGGTTCTTGGTCCTGAAATCTTTGCTTAAGCCACTGTCTAGAAGGGTTTTCCCAATGTTATCTTCTATAATGTTTACAGTTTCAGGTCTTTGGTTTAGGTCCTTAATCCATCTTGAGTTGATTTTTGCATAAGGTGAGAGATGAGGATCAAGTTTCATTGTCCTACATGTGGCTAGCCAATTATGCCAGCACTCTTTGTTGAAAAAGGTGTCCTTTCTCCACTTTATATTTTTGTTTGCTTTAAGTATTTGGGTTTACTTCTGGGTTCTCTGTTCTGTTCCATTGGTCTATGTGCCTATTTTTTATACCAGTACCATGCTGTTTTGGTGACTATGGCCTTATAGTATAGTTTGAAATTAGATAGTGTGATGCCTCCAGATTTGTTCTTTTTGCTTGGTCTTATTTTGGCTATGCATGCTCTTTTTTGGTTCCATATGAATTTCAGAATTGTTTTTTCTAACTCTGTGAAGAATGATGGTGGTATTTTGATGGGGATTGCATTGAACTTGTAAATTGCTTTTGGCAGTATGGTTATTTTCACAATATTGTTTCTACCCATCCATGAGCATGGGATGTGTTTCCATTTGTTTGAGTCATCTATGATTTCTTTCAGCAGTGTTTTATAATTTTCCTTGAAGAGGTCTTTTGACTCTTTTGTTAGGCACATTCCTAAGTATTGTATTTTTTTTTTTGCAGCTATTGCAAACGTGATTGAGTTCTTGATTTGATTCTCTGATTGGTCACTGTTGGTGTAAGGAAAAGCTATTGATTTGTGTACATCAATCTTGTATCCAGAAACTTTGCTGAATTCTTTTATCAGTTCTAGGAGCTTTCTGGAGGAGCCCTTAGGGTTTTCAAGCCCTTAGGGTTTCAACAGTCATATCATCAGCAGAAAGGGACAGTTTGATTTCCTCTTTACCAATTTGGATGCCCTTTACCTTTTATCTCTTGTCTGATTGCTCTGGCTAGGACTTCCAGTACTATGTTGAAGGGGAGTGGTGAGAGTGAGCATCCTTGCCTTGTTCCCGTTCTCAGAGGGAATGCTTTCAATTTTTCCCCATTCATTATTATGTTGTCTGTGTGTTTGTCATAGATGGCCTTTATTACATTAAGGTATGTCCCTTGTATGCTGATTTTACTGAGGGTTTTAATTATAAAGGGATGCTGGATTTTGTTGAATGCTTTATCTGCATCTATTGAAACGATCATGTGATTTTGTTTTTAATTTTGTTTATGTAGTGTATCACATTTATTGACCCGGGAATGTTAAACCATCCCTGCATCCCTGGTATGAAACCCACTTGATCCATGGTGGATTATCTTTTTGATATTCACCATAACTAGTATTTTGTTAAGGATTTTAACATCTATGTTCACCAAGGATATTGGTCTGTAGTTTTCTTTTTTGGTTGTGTCCTTTCCTGGTTTTGGTATTAGGGTAATGAAGGCTTCATAGAATGAATTAGGGAGGGTTTCTTCTTTCTCTATGTTGTGGAATAGTGTCAAATGGGATTGGTACCAATTCTTCTCTTAATGTCTGATAGAATTCTGCTGTGAATTGGTCTGGTCCTGGACTGTTTTTGTTGTTGTTGTTGTTGTTGTTTTTCTTGGGGAGGTAGGGTAATTTTAAGCTAGGAAGGTTGAATTTATCCATCTCTTCTAGGTTTTCTAGTTTATGTGAGTAAAGGTGTTCATAGTAGCCCTGAATGATCTTTTGTATTTCAGGGGTGTTAGTTGTAATATATCCTGTTTTGTTTCTTAGTGAGGTTATTTGGTTTTTCTCTCTTCTTTTCTTGGTTTATCTTGTTAATGGTCTATCAATTTTGTTTATCTTTTTAAAGAACCAGATTTTTGTTTCATTTATCTTTTGTATTTTTTGTTTCAATTTTATTTAGTTCTGCTCTGATCTTGGTTATTTCCTTTCTTCTGCTGGGTTTGCATTTGGTTTGTTCTTGTTTCTCTAGTTCCTTGAGTTGGGATCTTAGATTGGCTGTGCTCTTTCAGTCTTTTTGATGTAGGTGTTTAGGAGTATGAACTTTCCTCTTAGCAACATCTTAGCTGTATCCCAGAGGTTTTGATAGGTTGTGTCGTTATTGTCATTCAGTTCAAAGAATTTTGTAATTTCCATCTTGATTTCATTTTTGACCCAATCCTCATTCAGCAGCAGGTTATTTAATTTCCATGTATTTGCATGGCTTGAGGGTTCCTTTTGGAGTTGAATTCCAGTTTTATTACACTGTAGTCTGAGAGAATGCTTGATATAATTTCAATTTTCTTAAATTTATTGAGGCTTATTTTATGGCCTATCATATGGTCTGTTTCGGAGAAAGTTCCATGCACTGTTGAATAGAATGTGTATTCTTTGGTTGTTGGATTAAATGTTCTGCATATATCTGCTAAGTCCATTTGTTCCAAGGTATAGTTCAAATCCATCGTTTCTTTGTTGACTTTCTGTCTTGATGACTTCTCTTGTGCTGTCAGTGGAGTATTGAAGTACCCCACTAACTATTACTGTGTTGCTGTCTATCTCGTTTCTTAGGTCTATTAGTAATTGTTTTATAAATTTGGAAGCTCCAGTGTTAGGTGCATAAGTGTTTGGGATTGTGATATCTTCCTGTTGGACAAGGATTTTTACCATTATGTATGTCCCTTTTGTCTCTTTTAACTTCTGTTGCTTTAAAGATTGTTTTGTCTGATATAAGAATAACTACCCCTGCTCACTTTTGGTGCCCATTTGCATGAAATGCCTTTTTACACCCCTCTACTTTAAGTTTATGTGAGTCCCTATGTGTTAGGTGAGTCTCCTGAAGGCAGCAGATAGTTGATTGGTGAGTTCCTATCCATTCTGCAGTTCTGTATCTTTTAAGTGGAGCATTTAGGCCATTTATATTTAATGTTAGTATTGAAATGTGAGGTACCCTTGCATTCATCATGCTCTTTGTTGCCTGTACTTTGTTTTGTTTTTTGTTTTTGCTTTTTAACTTATATTTTTGTATTACAGATCCTGTGTGATTTACGCTTTAAAGAAGTTCTGTTTTGATGTGTTTCTGGGATTTGTTTCAAGATTTAAGGCTCCTTTTAGCAGTTCTTGTAGTGGTGGCTTGGCAATGGTGAATTGTCTTGGCATTAGCTTGCCTGAAAATGACCGTGTCTTTCCTTCATACAGGTTGCTTAGTTTGGCTGGATACAAAATTCTTGGCTGGTAATTGTTTTGTTTGAGAAGGCAGAAGATAGGGCCCCAATCCTTTCTAGCTTGTAGGGTTTCTGCTGAGAAATCTGCTGTTAATCTGATAGGTTTTCCTTTATAGGTTAACTGGTGCTTCTGTCTCATAGCTCTTAAGACTCTTTCCTTCATCTTAACTTTAGATAAACTGATGACAATGTGTCTAGAGGAAGATCTTTTTGCAACGAATTTCCCAGGTGTTCTTTGTGCTTCTTGTATTTCCATGTCTAAGTCTCTATCAAGGCCAGGGAAGTATTCCTTGATTACTCCCCCAAGTATGTTTTCCAAGCTTTTAGAATTGTCTTTTTCCTCAGGAACATCGATTATTCTTAGGTTTGGTTGTTTACCATAATCCCAGACTTCTTGGAGGCTTTGTTCATATTTTCTTATTCTTTTTTCTTTGTCTTTGTTGGATTGGGTTAATTCAAAGACCTTGTCTTTGAACTCTGAATTTCTTTCTTCTACTTGTTCAAATCTATTGCTGAGACATTCCAGAGCATTTCACATTTCTAAAAGTGTGTCCAAAGTTTCCTGAATTTTTAACTTTTTTTTTTTCTTTAAGCTATCTATTTTCTTGAATATTTCTCCCTTTGCTTCTCATATAATTTTTTGGATTTCCTTGCATTGGGCTTCATCTTTCTCTGGTCCCTCCCTGATTAGCTTAATAACTAACCTCCAGAATTTTTTTTTCAGGTAAATCAGGGATTTCTTCTTGGCTTGGATCCATTGCTGGTGAACTAGTGTTTTTTTTTTTTTTTTTTGGCGGTGGGTTGGGGGGTCTGGATGAGCCTTGTTTTGTCATATTACCAGGGTTGGTTTTCTGGTTCCTTCTTATTTGGGTAGGTTCTGTCAGAGGGAAGCCTAGGTCTGAAGATTGCTGTTCAGATTTTTTTGTTCCACAGGGTGTTCCCTTGATGTAGAACTCTCCCCATTTTCCCGTGGATGTGGCTTCCTGTGAGTCAAAGTGCAGTGATTTTTGTCTCTCTTCTGGGTCTAGCCACCCAGTGACTCTACCCAACTCCAGACTGGTACTGGGGGTTGTCTGCACAAAGTCCTCTGATGTGAACTGCCTAAGGGTCTCTTAGCTGTGGATACTAGCACCTGTTCCAGTGGAGGTGGCAGAGGGTGCAGTGGACTCTGTGAAGGTCCTTAGCTTTGGTGGTTTAATACTCTATTTTTGTGCTGGTTGGCCTCCTGCCAGGAGGTGGCAATTTCCAGAAAGCATCAGCTGTAGTAGTGTAGAGGGGGACTGGCGGTGGGTGCAGCCCTAGAACTCCGAGTATCACATGTCCTTTGTCTTCTGTTTCCAGGGCAGGTAGGGAAAGATCATCAGGTCCAGGGGTGGGGCTAGGTGTGTATGATCTCAGAGTCTCCTTCGGCAGGTCTTGCTGCAGCTGCTCTAGGGTATAAGCGTGAGATTCCCAGGTCACTGGAGTTGTGTACCCAGAAGGATTATGGCTGCCTCTGCTGAGTCATGCAGGTTGTCAGGGAAGTGGGGGAAAGTCTGCAGTTACAGGCCTCACCCAGCTCCCACACAAACCAAAGGGCCAGTCTCACTCCCACTGTGCCCCCAGCAACAACCCCAAGTGTGTTTCCAAGGGGAGAGTGAGACAGCCTTGAAAACTTGCCTGAAGCTTTGTCTGCCTCCCAGCTGCCAAAGAAAAGGACTTTAATTCTTCCCCTGCCTGTGAAGTCTGCAAGCTGGATTTGTGCCCTCCGCTGAGTTCTGGTCAGGAGGCTTCTCACCCTGTTCAAATTGTTACACCCAAGTTCAGCTAGAGAATCCCTTCTCCCTGTGTAGTTTTATCCCCTGCTCATCTGGCCAGGGATGGATCCCTGTGGTGCCAGCCAGTCATGGGCTGTTTGGGGACACAGCAAGCTCCCAGGGCCTTTCTGCTGCTTCCCCTACCCCTATATTTCACGTGGCTCAGCTCTTTAACTTGATCAGCTCCAGGTAAAGTTGGAAAGTTCTCCTGCAAACAGATCTTCAGCTTCTCCAGTGGGGATGTGTGTTCAGGAGACAAGGGTCTCCCTTTCCCACTTACATGGCTGGGGCACTCACAGTATTTGGAGTGTCTACTGGGTCCTTCAGGAGCAGGCCACTTCCTTCAGAGCATCTGTGGATCCTCTCAGGATTGCTGATTTATTCTTGCAGTTGATATGGAGCTAAAGTTCACAAAGCAAGCCTCTGCATGCTGCTCTGTCTGGAGCGGAAATCTAGTCTCACCTCTCATCCACCATGATCCCCCCGCCTCCAGAAAACTTTTGGAATGAATAAATAAATTCACAGAGTTGGAAGATACAAGATCAACACATAAAAATCAACCACATTTCTATATACTAACAATAAATGGAAACCAAATTAAAAGCATAATAGAACTGACAATCACATCAAAAGGAGAAAGTAAAAAGTTTCCTCTTCAAAGTTTTCCTTCTTGTTGAAGAATAAATTGTGAGTGTTGGAAATGATGGTTTCTTTTGAGGACCAAGCTTCTTCAAGCCTCCTTGCTTTGTGTTTAATAACTTTTTGTTAAGCCCTAGCCTATGTAACTGTTAAATGTGCTCACAGGCCCATTCCAGCTCACAGCCTATGCCCCTTCCTTATTTGGGAATGTTATTGCTTCCTTAAACCTTTTGTAACCAACTTCTTTGTTCTTCCCTGTACTTACCTATTTAGGAAAGTTTTAGGCTATTAGCAAATCGGGTGTCAGTTTAAGATTGTGAGGTCCTGCTCCAGCCAATGGATGCAGGACACACAGTAAGGACGAACCAAATGCCTAAGGGATAAATATGTCTGCTTTTCTTTTGTTCAAGTGTGCTCCCGCCATTGTTCCATCTGTGATTGAGCACCCTTTCTGCAGAAAGTAAAGATGGCCTTGCTGAGAGATCTTTTGTCTCTGTGCTGATTTTTCTTCGTGGCACCAATTATCTATTTCCAACAACTTTGGTATTTCTAAGAAATGAAATATTTAGATATAAATCTAACAAAACATGTACAGGATCTGCATGCTGAAATTTTTAAAAATTTAATTAAAAGAACCAAAGACCTAAGTAAATGGAGAGATGTACATGAATTGGAAATCTGCATATAATAAAGATATCAGTTTTCTCTACATTTGTCTATAGATGTAACACAATGCCTATCAAAATTTCAGCAAGATCTTTTTGTAACTGTAGACAAGCTGACACTTAAATTTATATGGAAAGGCAAAAACCCTAGAATAGCTAAAGCAGTTTTGAAAAGAAGACTAAAATTTGAGGAATAACTCTACCTGATATTAAGGCTTACAATATAACTATAGTAATCAAAGCACTGTGGTATTGGCAGAGGGACAGTCACATAGACCACTGGAACAGAATAAAAAATGCAGAATGAGATGCACACAAATTTACCCAAGTTGTTTTTGACAAAGGTGTAAAAGCAATTCAACAGGGAAAGGATAGGCTTCAATAAATGGTGCACGGAATGACGATATATCCATGGTCAACAAAATGAAACAAATGAAAACCTTGGCCTAAACCTTATATGTTATACAAAAATCAGTTCAAAATGGATCATGAGCATGATCTGGGCATGGTGGTATGAACCTGTAGTCCCAGCTACTTGGGAGGCTGAAGTGGGAAGATCACATGAGCTCATGAGTTTGAGGCTGCAATGCACTGTGACCACACCTGTGAATAGCCACTGCACACTCCAACCTGGGCAACATAGTGAGAGCCTGTCTCTAACATATAAAAATAAAAATAAAATAGAGCATGAACTTAACTGTAAAACATAAAACTAAAAAAAGTTTAGGATAAGATAGAGAAGAAAATCTTCAGCAATAAGGTCTAAAGAGCTCTTAGACTTGACACTGAAAGCATGACACATAGATGGAAAAATTGTTAGGTTGGACTTTATCAAAATTAAAAACTTTTGCTCTGTGAAAGATGCTGATATGAACATAGCAATACAAGTTACAGACTGGGAGAAAATATTTGCAAACTGCATATCTAGCAAAGGACTTCTATACAGAATATATAAAGAACTCTTAAAACCAAACAGTAAAAAATAAAAGATCCAATTAAAACATGGGCAAAAGACACAAAGAGACATTTCACTGAAGAGGTTATACACATGGTAATTAAGCACATGAGAAGATAATCAGCATTACTAGCCATTAGGAAAATGTAAATTAAGTCTACAATGAAATATCACTATACACCTATGAGAATGGTTACATTTTAAAATAGTGACAACGTCAAAGGTTGGCAAGGTTGCAGAAAACAGGATCAGTTGTACATTGCTGCTGGAATGTAAAATGGTATAGTCACCTTGGAAAATATATTGACTGCTTCTTATAAAACCGAACATACACTTAGAATCCTGCAATTACACTTTTGAACATTTACTTTGGAGAAATGAGAACTTAAAGTCACACAAAAGCATTTACAGAAATGGTCATGGCAACTTTATTTGTAATAGCCCCCAAACTGAAAACAACCCAAATGTCCTTCAGTGGGGGAATGTTAAACAATCTCTGATACATTCTTATCAAGGAATGCTGCTCAATAAGAAGAGCCAACTATGGATGGATACAACTTGGATGGGTTTCACTATATGAAAAAAAATCAATCTTAAAGAAGTCACATACTGTGTAACTTCTTTATGTAACATTCCCAAAATGGCAAAATTATAGAGATGGGAAGCTGATTAGTGGTTGCCAGGGGTTGATGATTGCTGGTGGGGGAGTGAGGGGTATGTGGGGTTATTTAGCATAGAATTGGTAGAACTATATACATACCCACGGATGAGTGCATGTAAAATTAATGAATAAGCTCTATGGATTGCACCAATATCAATTTCCTGGTTGTAATTTTGTAGTAATGCAATGTAAGATGTTCCCACTGGGGGAGAATGAGTCAAGTGTCAGAAAAGCTTCTTCTCTGTACATTTTTTTGCAACTTTCCCTGATTCTATAAGTATTTCACAATAAAAAGTGAAGACAGAACTCTACATAAAGCCAGATTTTAAATGATGTTGAGAAATATTGGTATGATAAAGAGCAAAGTCAGAACAACGACCTGAAATAATAGCAGTCGTGTCAGCAAGACTAAGCCTGAATGGACTTGAGGGTTTGCGTTTGTTAAAGGTCGCTCTAGAGTATCTTAAGGGTGGGAAGAAAGGATGGTTAGGCTCACTACTGAGAGACAATGGTTAGTGTTAATTAAAACAACAATAAAAACCTTAACTTTTCTTCTTGTATTTTGTTTCAATCTTCTCTCTCAGGAAGAATGTTCCTCAGACTGAAGTTGGTGGGAAGCCTGAAGTAGTTGAGAAGTTGGGGTAAGAGGTCCCGACAGGGCCAGCTGTGTGGCTCATGCCTGTAATTCCAGCACTTTGGAAGGCCAAGGGGGGCAGATCACTTGAGGTCAGGAGTTGGACACCAGGTTGGCCAACATGGTGAAACCCCATCTCTACTAAAAATATAAAAGGTAGCCGGGCATGGTGGCCGGCACCTGTAATCCCAGCTGCTAGGGAGACTGAGGCATGATAATCACTTGAACCCGGGAGATGGAGGTTGCAGTGTGCCGAGATTGCTCCACTGCACTCCAGCCTGGGTAACAGAGGAGACTCCATCTCAAAAAAAAAAAAAAAAAAAAAAGAGGTCTCGACAGATCACATTGCACAGCCCAACAAGTGCTTGTTGGTGTGGTAACAGTAGTCTTCCTTGAGAAACCAGATGTACCAGAAGTGTGACAGGAAGCCTAAAGCAAGACACAGGTTGCTAATTTTCGAAAAGGTAGAAAGAGACACATCCCAGAAAGATATTGTCAACAGGTAAATCCTCTCATTCAAGCCCAAATGTTCCATTGTTGAGGTGGGTGATGGGGCAAAAGAGCAGTTTCTATGGCTCTGAGGAGAGACCTGGGATTGTGTGGGACCCTGAGGGCCACAGAAGCCCACGCTATGTCAAGTCCCTTCAGGAAACTAAAGCAGTCTTTGTGGTGGTCATTTGTCAGTGGATACGTATATCAAATCATCATGTGCACATCATAAATATATGCAGTTTGTATTGGTAATCACAATTCTAAAAAGCTAGAATAAAAAAGAAAGAAAAGAAAGAGTACCTTAATTCTAGTGCAGAATGAAGGAGGCTTGTTCTAATGAGGGAGGTTGGAGGTGATGTCAGGAAAGAGGCAGGCAAGGTGCCCTGTGCTTCTAGAGGGTAAACTGTGAAATTCACACTCATCATCATTTTTTTAGATTAATTTTAGAAAAAATGAAAGTTACATTCCAAAAGTTCCCCAAACTCACTTCTAAAATTTTCTTCAGCATGTGGTTAAAACTTTCCTAGTCCGGTATCTTTGGATAATAATAATAAACTAGTTTAATACTTTGTCATCAGGGAAAAGCAGCATTTTATATTTCAATACAAACAATAGAGAAAAATAAATGGGGAAAATGACATTAGAAATGTTTTTCAGTGCCGTTTTTCATGAACCAAATAAGGGAAGTTTAAGACAGTGTATTTTCAAAAGAAAATAAAACTATATATGGCCTAAATAAATAAATCTTCAGCGAACAAAAAATCAATAAGGTGCCTAGAGCCGGCCCTGAGGGGTCACTGTGTTACAGAGCCTCACAGTGATTACCTGCATAATGGCACTCTTCTAGGAAGTTTCATATGTTCCACAATCTTTGTATTAGAAGGCAGGATGTTGTGAATGCATTTAAGAAAATGTTTCATCCAAATTAGAGTAGTTTTGGTAAGACACTTTTAAATTATTTATTTATTTATTGGTGGAGATAGGGTCTCGCTATGTTGCCCAGGCTGGTCTGAAATTTCTGGGCTCAAGGAATCTTCCTGCACTGGTTTGGTTTCATTTTTAGTTGGTGACACACACAACCGGGGTCAGAAATCTGAGGTTTACCTTTAGCTCTTGTGTCTTCCTCCCCAGCCCTGTCCTGCCATTATAGTCCAATTGATCTGATTTCCAGGGTTTCTCCAGAGCATTCCTCTCTTTTCCTGCTTTCCATCCACTGCCCCTCATCACCTCTTGCTGCCAAGTTCCTCTCTGTCCTCAGCTTCTCTCCAGCCATTCCCATGTAGGACAAAGAGCAACCTCACATACACATTAGTGTCTTTCAGCCCCACATCGCCCCCTTCCCGCTTCCCCACTGACTTCAAGATGAAGTCAATGTTTTTGGTTCCGGCCTCAGTCCCCACCGGTCTTTCCCTCCCAATTATGGCCAAACAGTATGGAATTATTTATATTTCTCCAAGTATTTCTTGTGAATACAATACAAACATGTGGCGCCCACCCCTGCCCCAGGCACTCATTTCTTTCTCTAACGAACCCCCTTTATCCTTTAAACTTTGGAAGAGGTGTCAGCTCTGCCCTCCAGGGCCTTACACTCGGTTAGATCCATCCATCATGTCCTGTGGAAGTCTCAGTCACAACATGGAAATTGTCAGTTCATGGGCAGCTCACCCTGTCCCCTGTCCCCTCCTGCCAGAAGCCAGAGGCCAGAGGCTATGTTTATTCAAGCCTGTTTCCTTGGCACTGAGAGCAGTGCCTTGCTGGAAATAGGTGCTGAGTATGCTTGAACATCTTCAGTCTCTTCAACAGTCATGTTGCATTCTACATATCCAGAATGATACATTCTGAGAAGTTCTAAATAGCCAATGATTATTATAGTCATTAGCACTCATGCCTTTCTCTGTTATTACACTGTAAATTCCTAGAGGCAGAGCCCCAGATGCTTCATCTTTGTACCCATAAAAATTCCAGGCAGGAACCTGGACAGACAGGTGTGGGATGAGAAGGATACTTTGGCCAGGAGACAGAGCCACCAATTTTCCTGCATAGACATCTTCCAGCAAAGCCTGGGAGTGGAAATGATTGATCAGCTTGGAAGATGATCCCAAGAGAATGTTCTAGAACTAGGAAATCAGAGATCATGTATGGAATGCAAGCCCACCCATGACTTCGAATGCTACAAATTCTAGAAGATTTTAAAAATGCATCACCTGTTGAACACTGAGTGAGAAAATAAACACGACAGAGTTGACTGAATATTACAGACCTGAGTTTAACCTAAGACAAACTAATTATGAAACTATGAACATATTTCAGTCAACATGAAATTCAGAATGTTTCCTGACCAGCATATCAGTTATAACAGAAATCCCCTTAAACAATTTTAAAGAAGCTGTGTTTTGAAAACTGTTATGCTTGACTTCAGTTTTGTGGTCCCCTTTCAGTGCCCCTGTTTTGCGTTTTCATTGTATCATCCAACCTGTGTGTCAGAATAAGACACTCATAAAAAAAGGAGATATTTAATAAGCATTGGCATTTTTCAAGGGAAAATATTTAAATATGATTAAAACAATAGTGAAGCTAAGAAAAACCTGATTATATGCTAAAGATACAGCATCTATTATTAGCATTCCAGAAATTCCAAATTGAAGCACTCCAGACACATATTAGTGATGGTTACGTGCAAAATGCAGCAATAGGCCAAACCCAGACTTTCTATTGACTTGTCTATTTTCGTATCTCGCTAGCAGAAAGACTACATTTCTGATCAATTCCATTATTGAGGAATAGTACTTTACCACTGATTTCGAAAGGCTCCATTGCAATTTGGTGAAAAACTGCTTGTTGGGTCTCACTCAAGAGCTCGTCCTCCTTGAGAATTTTCTTATTTCTCATTGCCAAGCTTTATAGATGGCCAAAGTCCTGGAGCCAGCAAAAATGCTCCCCTCAAGAGGAACCACTCGGAGAAAGATCCTTCCCATCGAACCACTACAGCTGGTTGTAAACCTCGCAGCACTTCCCTTTGGCTCTGATTTCGGAATTTGCAGAATGTTTCCTGACATGATCAGGATTGGACATTTCTCTAAACATGGGCTATTCACATGTGAATCTCCTTCCTACACAGTGCTGCTGCTTGTTAAGGGGGATGGAGGAGGCTTTGGGGCACAAGTTACGGGCCTCTGAAAGCATCCCCTCGCTCCCAGGTCCCTGAGACCCAGAAGCTGGATGGCCCCAGAGAGAGCCAACCAAGCCCTGCCGTGGGCCCAGACTCAGCTCACTGTCCCAGGACCTCTCCAGCCCACAGTGAAATCTCCCTTCTCTGACCTGCCTCAATCTTTAGAGTTCATCCTTGCTGCTCAGAATGTGGTCTATGGACCAGCAGTATCAGGATTACCTGAGAACTTGTTAGAAATGCAAGTTCGCTTGTTCTAACAATGAGTCTCTGGTCCCACCCCATCAGATCAAATCCAAATCTACAGTTTAACTAGATCCCCAGGTGATTTATATACACATTACCGTTTGAGAAGCACTGCCCTGAACCACATATTTTAGCACTTAGTATTTCTTCTTGTAGTTTTCCCATGTTCTCTGTGTGTGTGTGTACACATGTGTGCACATGTGTACATGTGTTACAGGTGTCCTTGTTCAGGCCCCAGTGAGATCTGGACTCCTTAAGGAACGTAACCTCTTCCCTCTCTCCCTCCTGGCAGGCATCTCTACCAGGGATGCTGTATAGCATGGCGGTTAAGACACAGACACTATGAGCTAGAATGCCTGGCTTCAAATTCTGCCTCTTCCACATAGGAGCTGTCTGGCAGTGGGCAAGTCACTTGAGCTTTGAGCATCTCACTATTCTGTTTGTGAAAGTAAGGAAGATATGAATTTTGTGAGCCTTAAATCATGTAAGGTGGCTAGGATGGAAGTATTAGGTAATAAACACTATGGTCATGTTATTATTATCACTGGAGACATTGCGAGCCTGCTGGGTGCCAACGAGATGAAGAAATGGCCTTTTTTTCTTTAAAGATATTCACAGTCTAGCATGCAAGATGGATGCGGCTACAACCAGATTCCAGAAAGCTGCTGTGAAGTGCGGCAAAGGTTGATGTTCCTGAGAAGACGGAAGCGCTTGGAGGCAGGGGAGACAGGGCAGAAATATGACAGAAAGCTTTATCGTCTGAATCAAGAGATACCAGAGCTGGGCTTAAAGGGATAATGGGGGATTGATCCAGATCAAGATGAGGAAAAGGCCCTCCAGGGAGGAAGGAGGGAAGGCACAGCCTCTCAGAGGTGCGACGGCCCGGAACAGGGGAGCCATAGACTTTTGGCCTATTTGAAATGTAGGAGGTGAGGAAGACGGGTGGCAGGAGGGGAAGCTGAGCCAGGCTAAGTCACTTTCTTTGGCCTGTGGTATGTCAGAAAGTGAAAAGGGATGAAACTCAGGAAAGTGAGTTCCTAGCAGTGCCCTGAAAAGCAGAGGTCCCCCGTGGTGCCCACAATTTCAACATTCAGGAAGTCACTGGTTCCGCCAGAGGACAAGCAGCAGAAGCCAGGACAGAAAAATGTAAAGAGGAGAGTTGGAAATGAGGAAGTGATGGCTCCAGCCAGAGTCTGAGGGGTAGATAGGACCAGATAACAGGAGATTTGCTCATTGGAGGGCAATCCCCCAGGCAAAGGAACCTGCTCACTTAGCCTGGCAGAGCTCCCTGCTCTGCCTCTGCCTCTGCCTAGTCAGCTCAGCTTTGATTCTCGTGGGTGTGGGGAGGGGACTTATTAGAAAATGTCATGGGCTAATTATTGAGGATCCCTGTTCTTAGAGGAGGCACTTAGTGGATGTCCAGTGTAGTCACTTCACCTCTGTATTGGGGCCAGCGAGACTTGGGTCCCAAACTCAACTCTTTCATTGACTTGCTATGTGACCTTCATTGACTTACTTCTCTGAACTTCCACACAAAGTAATGGTTGTACAAGCATTAATTCTTATCCAGGATTTACTGTTATGCCAGACACTGTGCTAGACAAATTTACGTACCTTGCTCAACACTCATAACTTGCAACTTGCCTCAAATTGTGTGGTTATAAAGAGCCACACCAGAATTTGAATCCAGACTCTCTGCCTCAGACTATAGACAGATTTCATTCTGGTTTAATCCAGGGGTTCCAATCCAGAGGTTTGCAGCAGAGGAATTTTTGATAACACACATGCCAGTTTCCCATCGCAAGCCTGAGGCTCTGGTTTTAATAAAAATTTCAGAAGGAGCTCTAATGTGCACCAGGCTTAGGACCATTGAGCAGTATAATTGAGGCACTCACGTGTAGTGTGGCCTCCTGACTCCATCCTAGGAGGATCCATTAGGTTGAATGATATGAAATGACTAATATCATCCATTTTTCATATGTAATAAATGGATACTTTTATATGATTCAAGCTAATCCATTCACCTTGCAGGGCCTGAGACTCAGGGATTAGGACAAAGCAAGTAATTCACTACCCTTGAGTGCAAAAGATTCAATAATCAATATAAATAATATTTTAGTGCAATATATTTAAAAAATCAAAGTTAATGCAAAAATTCTGTGATGAACAAAATAGCAACATCTTAAAGAAAGACAGAATCCCACTTTGCACTTACAATGACTCTCCTCATTTGCTTACCCTAGTCCTGGCCCTCTCTTTAGCTCTGTGTTTCAGCATCCCCATTACAAAATGGGATACCCAGAGTTGCCCTGTTTGCCCATAGAGTGGATGTATGGATCAAATAAAATAACAAATGAGTAAGTACATTTGTAAACAAAAGGGCTATATATAGAATAGCATTTTATATCAAGAGAGCATGTCATACAAAACTGTAGTGTCAATGAATCCCTTACAAATCCTTTAAATCTTCTATAAATACAAAACACACAATTTAGGAAATATGGTACAGTCTCTTCTGAAGTCTTACTCAGACACTTTTATCTCCAGGAACACAGATCCAGCTGCTTCTTCCCAGGTGAAGTGGCATTTGGAGACCAAGTTGTCCAATAAATGCAGGGCCTAGCTTTATTTGTCTAGCGACATGCATATAATTGGACTGGAGTAGTTAAATGTGCGTTTGGAGAGGGCTCAATGCCCAGTGTAGTTACATCAAGTTCTGATATTCTCTGAAGTGATGGTCAAGTGGCTCCCAATGCTTAATTACACAGGAGTGGTGGGGCTGGGGTCCCAGGCAAGTGTGGCCACTCTTGATGGTCTCCATGGAGCCTGATTTCCTATCAGCTAGTGGGTTCCAAATTAGTTCAGTCAGTGAGCTCCCTGGCAGATCATCAAGAAGAATCCTTGAGCAACCCAATTCCAGCTTAAAACTGGGGCCCAAGTTAACACATGATATAAAAATTACCGGCACAAATCCATGTGTCTGAAACCAACCAACCAATCCACAGCAGACAGGCGAACCAAGCCTTGGGGACCACTCTGGAGTCCCTTCCACGCATCTGCTCAGTCATCTGCCTATGTCTACCAGCAGAAGGGATGGAGAGCCTGGACTGAAGGGAATGTATAAGAGAGAAACATTTTTAAAAGTTCTATCTATTGACTGCATTTTTCCTGCTAGTTGTGAGTGCCCAGGCTTACCTAAGCTCCTGGTACTTAATGAAGCTCAAGAAGTGTTAATCATTTAATAATTAGAGAAAATCAACAACACAAACGACCATCAACAGGCAAATGAATTGTGTCCTATCTATGCAGTGGAATACTAGTCTGCAGTAAAATGAAATACGCCACATGAATGAGTCTCAGAACCCATTATGCTGAGCAAAAGAAGCTAGACTTCAAACAGGACATACGGTATGATCCCATTTATACAGGCTTCTAGAACAAGCAAAACTCATTCAAAGTGTCAGCAAACGGAACCATTGGGTCCTGGGGTGGGAGTAAGGGGGACTCTACCACAGTGGAGCACAAAGGAAACTTCTAGGGAGAGGAAAGTGTTCTGTATCTTGTTTGGGGTATTAGTTACAAAAGTCACTAAACTTTACACTTGAAGTGTGTGCATTTTATGGTATGTAAATCATGCTTCAATAAAGTTAATTAAAACAGAAGTTAAAGGATAAAACAGAATCATTGTTGTTGGACCTTGGCCCAACTCACAGCGGTTTGTCTTTTGAGAGTCATTGGAATGAGAGGGTGACAGTGCCAGCCTCCCACTGACAGGTGTGGACTGGCCACTCACACCCTCTCTTGCCTGACGAGGATCCTTACACTCGCTGGTGTGGCAGGTCAGTTCTCCCTGACAGTCACACAGACAGGCCTGCACAGCACCCCAGTTACACAGACGAATTTCCACAGAGCTGCCTTAACATTGAGCAAAATAGTTAAACCTAGGGAAATCAGTGCCCAGACATCAAAGCTAGAAATGAAACATGGTCAGTAGGAGCATTGCATGGGCTTCTTCCTAACCTAAAGCAAGCCAAAATAATAGAGACAGTCTTACATTCCTAGTGCCAGCACCCGTCTCAGGTGGATGAAATTTGAGACGACTCAAGGTAACCGAGGCAGCTGTTTGAATAGATTCATTGGAGAGCCTAAGGCAGCTGTCTGGACCAAGCGGTAAAGGAGATGACACAGAAATAATCACTCGGGTACCATAGTATACAGGCCTTGAAAGCACTAGGGACCTTTTCATTGGACTTAGCAAGTATTTTTTGCCTCTGACCTTCTAGGTAAAACAAAATTAGTTATCAATAGACTTAAGTGAACGCTATACTGCATGTAGGCACATAACCCCAACCTATATAAGCACTAAGAAAATGGCACTACTTTGGGTTGATCTGGTGGAATTATCTCCAGCCTTCTCCCTGTATCCGGCTATAGCAATAAATTCCCTTCTTTCCTAGTTTGTCTGCTTCTCATTATTGGGCCTTGAGAAAATGCAGCCAGACCCGGCTTGGTTCCAGGAACACTGGGATTGCAGAAATCGGACTGCAAACTCCGCTGTGAGAACATAAGAAAGAAAAGAGAAGCAAACTGGTCTCTTATGAGACTCTTCCACTGACTCAGCACTCCCAATTCAGGGACCATAAAGGGCAGAGGCTGGGAAATCTGCAGCCTTCCTGGTCTGATTTCAGGAACACCAGTTCTCCTGATCCCAGACACCATGCCCTGCCTTCCTGACACCTGCAATGTTTACACATGGGACCAAACCTTACATTCTCTCAATTAGAAATGAGATGTAAACATACATCCCCTCTAGAAGAGGAAACAGAGACATACACTGAAGTGTAAATGAGCAATATTATTCTTTTTCAGAGCAGGTTTGGAGGATTGAAGGAGATGGGAGCACAAGAGAGAGTGGGAGCACCCAGGTCCTAGAAGCTCTGCACAAGAGAGGGCTATGAATGCATGGAAAGAAGAGCAAGAGCCACTCATAAAAACTTTACAGGTTTCACAGTTCTACCAAGGGTCACCTGTGCTAATTTGCATTGACCTGAAACCATTTTGCCCAACCAATCCTGGATTGAGAGCGTATGGGTGGAATAGAGAAGCCAGGAATTCAATTAGAGCTGCTGGGGAGGTGGTAGTTATTCCTCATTCATTCATTCAACAGATTTATAATGAGTGCCTACTACGTTCCAAGCTCTGTGCTAGTAGAGAAAGAAAACAGAACCTTACCCTTTCCAAAGAGCTTGCTATTCACCCTCCCTTAGTCATGTACTCGTGGGGTTGTGCCCTATCTTGTCATTTTTAGCGACTGTAACTCCTTCCTAATTGTTCATTTATTCCTCTTTCTGGCCATGCCTCCTATCTTTCCAGCTTATTTCTTTAGCACTAACTCCAACAGTCTTTTGACTCTAGGACCTCTGATCTATTATTCTGCTACTCTGCCACTGCAGGACATCATCTACTTTATGTCCTCTCTTCCCTATGTAATCAGCTTAAATTTATGGTTACTCACCCCCTTGCACACATCCTTAACTCCTTTATCCCTTTTTTGCTTCATTGTCCTCACTTGACAAAACCCACAACCCTGGTTAGATCCAACGCTCAGTGCAGCTGAATGTAACTGGAGAGAACGATGTGGCCATGTTGATGATCTTACTTTAATTTTGTGACGTGAACTGCAAATAAACTTTAATCCTGTCTGGGAATAGTACAATAGTCTTTATTCAACTCACTCTCCCAAATAAATCTTTCATACCTGTCTTCTCTTTAATCTTGTCTTGACTCTTACCTTACTTTCGCTGAGGAAATCCAAACAACCAGAAAGAACATTCTCTGCACCTTCACCATCACCAGTATCTGTGCTAAGGCTTCTGCCTGCCTCTCTTTGATGCAGATGAACTTTTTAAGTTGCTATCAAGAGGCAGTGCTTCAACCTGTGCACTAATTCCATCCCCTCTCACCTATTCATGGGCATTTTCTCAGTAGCAATTCTTCCTTCAATCTCCTCTCAACATTGATTCCACAGTCTCTACTGAAGTTATTTCCAGCTGCTGAACATACATACCATTTCTCATATTCTAAAACACCTACTCTTGACACACTGTCCTACAACTTACTACCTAATTTCTTGCTCTCTATTCAAGTAAATTTTCTCAAAAGAATTGTCTATACCCACTGTCTTCAATTTCTCTCCTCCCATGCTCTTTTAGATCAACTCCAGTGGAGTTTTCATTTCCATCACTCAACCAAACCACTCATGTTAATATCACCAGCGAACTCTGCATGGTGACATTCTATGGTCAAATTCAAGTTTTCATTTTATTTGTCAGAAGCATTTCTTAGGGTTGCTCACTCTCTCCTCCATGAAATAATGTCTACATTTTCCTTTAAGACCTAACAGTTTCTTGGCTGGGCATGGTGTCTCAGGCCTATAATGCCAGCACTTTGGGAAGCCAAGGCGGGCAGATCACCTGAGGTTGGGAGTTCGAGACCAGCCTGACCAACATGGAGAAACCCTGTCTCTACTAAAAATACAAAATTAGCCAGGTGTGGTGGTGCATGCCTATAATCCCAGCTACTCAGGAGGCTGAGTCAGGAGACTCGCTTGACCCCCAGAGGCAGAGTTTGCAGTGAGCCAAGATCATGCCATTGCCCTGCAGCCAGGGCAACAAGAGCAAAACTCTGTCTCAAAAAAAAAAAAAAAAAGACATAACAGTTTCTTGATAGTCTTCCTATCTTACTGGTCACTCTTGGTTCACTCTGCTCATCCCTTCTCTTTTCCTCACCTCTTAATGTTGCAGTGCCCCAGGGTTCTAGCCTTTGTCATCTTTTCCATTCTTACATACTTTCTTGGTGATGTTACCTAGTCTCATGGTTTTAAATTCCATGATTTTCAAATTTCTACTTCTTGATCTAACTTCTCTCTTGAACTTCAGATTTCAATTTCTACATATATGTTGCATAGGCATTTCATACTATATGCCAAAACAAAACTCCTGATTTTTCATCCATCTTAATGGGAATTTCATCCCTCCAGTTGTTTTAGTCAGAAACTTTGGTGTCAACTTTGATCTCCTTTATCTCTCTCACTCTGCCTTTCTCCCAACATTCAATGTGTTAGGAAATCCATTGGCTTTACCTTCCAAATATATTCACAATTTGAATTTTCTCACCAACTTCCTGATACAACTCTGGTACAAGTAACCATGATCTCTCACCTGTATTACTTCAATAACTTTGTAATTGGTATGCATACTTTGGTCCTTGCTGTTAAACAGTCCATATCCAACATAGCAGCCAGAGTGGTCCTTTTAATACATGTCAGGAGTGATGGAAGTGAAAATGTGGAGTAAGAAGCAGCAATAATCTGTCTCTCCACCTAGACAACAATTATACTGTTAGAAACAGTCTGAAGTGACTATTTTGGAACTCTGGAGTTTATTTTAATGTTTATCTCTTCCAGTGAACAGTTTGGCTGGAAAATTTTAGCTATTTTTTATTTATTTCAGCCATCAGCACAGTGACAACTACCCATCTCAAATCCTCAGCTGGCAGCAACCAATGTTTCTTGTATGGCTCCTTGGAGCTAGAGTGTGCAGGAAGGACCTTGTCCTCCAAATATTAGGGTTCTGTGTTCTGACTATGGATTGTCATTTCTGACCACTGATGGGGCAGGCATGGAGGCTGTTTGTCATTGTTTTAAACTCCATCAACTGAACAGCTTTCAGGAGACTTAAAAAAGCAGTGCCTGTTGTTTTGGACACCAAAAACTGAACAGATTCCCGGAGAATTAAAAGAGCAGTACCTGTTGTTTTGGACACCAACAACATGCATGTGAAGAAATGTATAAAGCCATTGTGCATTCCCAGGGAAAGAGGTAGGCTCAGAAAAAACCTAAAAGACCTTAAGATTTTATTTTAAGTTGATTCTCAAGACAGAAACATCCCACCAAAATGCAAAAACAAAAACAACACAAATTTTGAGGAAGGGAGAGAACCCAATTTCCAGAGTTACCATGTTATAAGATTCAAATGTCCATCTCTCAACAACAGCAAAATCACAAGACATAGAAAGTATGACCCATTCAAAGGAACAAAATAAATAAACAGAAAACATACCCGAAGGAGTCCAAATATTGGACTTACTAGATAAAGACGTTAAAATAACTGTCTTAAAGATGTTCAAAAAAACTAAAAGGAGACATGGACAAAGATGGGAAAACCATGCATAGATAAAATGGGAATATAAATGAAGAGGTAGAAAGTATAAAGGGACCAAAAAGAAATTCTGGAGCTGAAAAATATAATCACTGAAATGAAAAAAAAAAATACACTACAGGGGTTCAAAAGCAGGTTTGATCAAGCTGAAGAAAGAACCAGCAAACTTGAAGATACAACCATTGAGGTTACTGAGTGAGGAACAGAAAGAAAAAAATAAGGAAAAGTGAACAGAGCCTAAGGGATGTGTGGGCATCATCAAACAGAACAACTTACATATTCTGGTAATCTCAGAAGGAGAAAAGAGGGGAAAGGGTAGAAATAATATTTGAAGAATTATTGCCCGGTAAGGCTCCAAATTTGATGAAAGACATGAATTTAGAAATTCAAGAAGCTTGATAAACAAAGAAGTGGGGTAGACTCAAAGAGACCCACAGTGATGCACATTATAATCGGAAGACAAAGAGAGAATCTTAAAAGCAGCAAGAAACAAGTGACTAATTACATAGAAGGGCTCTCAATGAGATTTCAGCAAGCCAGGCACGGTGGTGTGCACCTATAGTCCCAGCTATTCAGGAAGCTGAAGCAGAAAAATGGCTTGAGCCCAGGAGTTCAAGTACAACCTAGGCAACATAACAAAACCCATCTCTAAAAAAAAATTTCAGCTGATTTCTCATCAGAAATCTAGAAGGCCAGAAGTCAGTGGGTTGATATATTCAAAGTGCTTAAAGAAAAAAAACCTATCAACTGAGAATTCAATATTCAGCAAAACTGTTCTTAAAAATAAGAGTGAAATTACAATGTTCTCAGATAAATAAAAGCTGAGTTTATTACCACTAGACCTTCCCTGCAAGAAATCCTTAAGGGAGTCCCTTCAGGGTGAAATGAAAGAAAATCAGACAGTAACTGGAAGCCACATGAAGAAATAAGGATCTCCAGTAATGATACAGAGGCTATTATAAAAGTTAGTATTATTGTAATTTTGGTCCATAACTACATTTTTAATTTTCTCTGTGATTCAAAGACAAAGGCATAAAAATGAATTATTAATGTACATTATTGGGCACACAATTTGTAAAGACTTAATCTGTGACACTAATAACAGAAAGAGAAGACTGGACACTATGAAAGCAAAGTTTTTATATGTTACTGAACTTAAATTGGTAAAAATTCAAATTAGACTGTTACAGCTTTCGTGTATTCAATGTAATCCCTGAAGTGAGAACAAAGAAAATATCTATTAAATTAACACAATAGAAAATATCGGTTAAATTCATTAAAAGGAAACTGTATTTTAAAGTAAAAATAGACTTTTAACCCAAAAAGGTTATAAGGGGCAGACAGCATTGTATATTAATAAGAGGTTCAATACAGCAAGAAGATATAACAATTATAAAGATTTACAGACTGCTATGGTTTGAATGTGTTCCTTCCAAAGAAAATGACAAGGGAATCATATTCATCAGGGTTCTCCAGAGAGGCATAACCAACAGGAGATATATATGAGAGGAAATTTTTAGGGGAATTGGCTCATACAATTATGGAGGCTGAGGAAGTCCCATATGCTCCCTTGATATTCCAGAGAGTGGCCCAGTCCAAGTCTGAAAGCTTCAGAACCAGGAAAGCTGATGATGTAACTCTTGGTCTTAGGGCAAAGCCCTGAGAACTCAAAGGGCTGCTGGTGTAAGTCCTGGGGTCCTAAGGCAAGAAAGCCTAGAGTTCTGATGTCCAGAGGCAGGAAAAGAGGAGCGTTATAGCCAGAAGACAGAGAGCTAGAATGCTCCCTTCTTCTGCCTTTTTGTTTCATCTGGGCCCCGAGCCATTTGAATAGTGCCTGCCCACATTGGGGAGGATCTTTTTCACTCATTCCACCAACTTGCACACAAATATCCTCCGGAAATGGCTTTATAGACACATCAAAAAGTATACCTTATCAGTTCTCTAGGTATTCCTTAATTCAGTCAAGTCCACGTTCAAAACTAATCATCACAGGAATCAAAAAGTTTCACTACAAAAAAAGCAACTAAACACAAAGGCAGTAATGCAGGAAATGAGAAAAGTAATACTACAGGGCATATGGAAAACAAATAGCAAAATGGCAGAAGTCCCTTCTTATCAGTAATTACCTTAAATATAAATGAATTAAATCCTCCAATCAAAAGAGAGAAAAATGGATTTTTAAAAAACCTACCATGATCCAACTACGAGACTCACTTTAGATTCAGATACAAGTAGGTTGAAAGTGAAAGGATGGAAAAAATTATTCCATGTAAATAGTAACCAAAAAGAGAAGTGATGTGGCTATACTAATATTAGAAAAATATAGACTTTAATCCTAAAAGGTCACAAGAGACAGAAAAGAACATTATATTTTAATAAAAGACTCAACACAGAAAGAAGATATGACAATTATAAAGATTTACAGACTGCTATGGTTTGAATGTCTCCCCTCCAAAATTCAGGTGTTGAAATGAATGGTGAATGTGATTAGGTCATAAAGGCTCTTCCTTTTGCAAATGTGATTAAAGTCCACATAAAAAAGTGTTATTTTCATGCAGTGTTCCACTTGCATGCCCTTCCACCATCTGCCATGTGAGAACACAGCATTTCTCCCCT
Source organism: Piliocolobus tephrosceles (assembly GCF_002776525.5). Taxonomy (NCBI): domain Eukaryota; kingdom Metazoa; phylum Chordata; class Mammalia; order Primates; family Cercopithecidae; genus Piliocolobus; species Piliocolobus tephrosceles. The sequence continues at coordinate 1,017,212 of NC_045444.1, read as the reverse complement.
CAGGAGGTTACAGCAACAAGGTGCCATCTTGGAAGCAGAGAGCAGCCCTCACCACAAAACCAAACTTGCTGGCACCTTGATCTTGTGCTTCTCAGGCTCCAGAACTGTGAAAAAATTAATTTCTCTTGTTTATAAATCACCAGTCTCAGGTATTTTGTTATAGCAACACAAATCAACCTAATAAAAGACTCTCAAAATATACGAAGCCAAAACTGATAGAATTGAAGGGAGAAGTGGATACTTCGATACCACATTTTCAGTAATGGATAGATTAGTCAGACGGAAGACAAGTAAGGAAATAGGGGACTTGAAAGACATAATAAGCCAACTAGACCCAACAGACATGTACAGAAACTCCTTTCAACAATACAACGCACATTCTTCTCAAGGGCACAAGTAACCTTCTCCGGGATACACCTCTTTAGGCCACAAAACAAGTCTCAACAGATTTTAAAAGATTGGTGTCATACAAAGTATCTTCTCCAACCATAACAAGATGAAGTCAGAAATCAATAACAGAAGAAAAACTGGGAAATTTACTAACATGTGAAAATAAACAGCACACTCTTAAACAACCAGTGGGTCAAAGAAAAACATCACAAGGGAAATTAGAAAATATTTAAAGATGAATGAAAATGAAAACACAGCATATCAAAACTTACACTTTTTGTTGTTGTTGTTGTTGTCGTTTGCTTAAAACAACACAAATTTATTCTTTCACAGCTCTGGAGACTAGAAATCAAAAATCAAGGTATTGGCAGGGTCATGCTCTCTTTGAAGGCTCTAAAAGAGAATCTTTCCTTGACTCTTCTAGCTTCTGGTGATTGGCTGGTAGTCCTTGGCTTGCAGATGCACATTCCAGTCACATGGTCACCTTCTCCCTGCATGTCTCCACACTCTCTTCCCTCTGTGCATGTCTGTTTCTGTGTCCAAATTTGCTTTATGTCTTTATATATCTTTTCTCCTCTTAATATAAAATCCCTGCATACTGAAACTTTTTCTTTGCTGTCCACTATCGTATTCAACATTAGTCTTGTATCTCCACCTAATTATTATTAAATCAGGCACACTCTCTTTCCCTTCAGGTCCAGAACCTATTCTTTGCACAGGAACCATCAAATGTGTCATTCCCAGCTAATTTCATATCTTCTAGTTTTAGCAGGCTGTGCAAGCATGATGCCAGTGTCTGTTCAGTTTCTGGGGAGCCCTCAGAGAGATTTTACTCATGGTAGAAGGCAAACATTATATTTTGCCTTCACATCACAAGGCCAGAGAAGGCACATCACAAGGCCAGAGAAGGAGCAAGAGAGAGTCAAAACACATGTACACTTATAAATGGTTAAAATGATAAATACTATGTTTTGCATATTTTACCACACACAAACAAAATGTAAGTCAGATTGGCCAAAATGTCCTAGTACCATGCCTTGCTAAAAAACAGAACTTTACACCCAGGAAATCTGGAGGATGGGTGTGTATTTTGCCTTTTCTCTATCCTCAAGCCTGTTCCTGCCTATTATCTCCAAGAAGTCTGGGTTCAGAGAGACACTGCCTTTGGAGAGAATCAGTGTTCATTCACTAGCCATTCAGTGTCGTATGACTCCCTGGGAACCCCAAAGATGAATGGAGTAATCTGAACCTAAAAGATGGAAGAAAGTGCATGTGAAAGAGGACCTGGGTCAGGAAGAATTGCTTAGGTTTCTCTTCTCTTTCTGACTTTCATTTCTGAACACTGCTAGCAGTGAGGCTCTGAATGGAGAGGGGTAAATGGTCATGTAAATTGGAAATGTAGGGTGAAGAATGATCCATTTACAATCTCGTGGAGATCCAGAGAGCACCTAGAGGGCTTTGAGAGGAAGGAGAGTGGTGAGTAGCTGGTTGGTATACCTGACAGATGAATAGCTAGATGATGGATGATTGCTCCATCATGGTGGACAGTTGGCTGTGCAGATCCAAATGTATTTCTGGTGTCACATTGTCTCTGACACAGTTTGGATATCTCATGTTGAATTGTAGTCCCCAGTGCTGGAGATGGGGTCTGGTGGGAGGTTTTTGCATCACGTGGGGAGATCCCTCATGAATGGGTTGGGCCATTCATGGTGATGAGTAGAGGGTCTCCCTCTCAAAAATCACTTAAGAAAGGACTCAGAGGCAGCTCATGACTTGGTGTCAAGTCAAGAATGTGCCAAAGGCCCTGGATAAGGCAGTTTTATGCTTGTTTCTTTATGACTAACCTGTTTTTGAGCACCGTTTCAATGTTTTGGGTCTTCCCTGCCTTTGGAGAGTTAATGGGAGGCAAAAACCCTATTCTACTAAAGAGGCCAAAGGGTTGAATTGCTTGAGTTCTCAAACTCACTTGCAGACAGGCATGGGCTTGTGGCCAACCAGACATGCTACCACATTCCTTTAAAGAAGAGGGATTGCTGCACACCAGGGAAGGGGCAGCAGCTAGACAATGCCTTGGGTCCTACCCACTCCTCCTGCATAGGCAGCAGAGGTAGCCACAGCAGTAGAGGGGTCCTCACTGGATGGATTCTGTGGCATGATTTCGGCTGTGACCTGTTATCCTCGTCCCTGACCTTGTCTAGACCCTCGTTTGGTGGTCTTACCAGTAAATCTGTGAGATCCCAACAGTCTTCCAGGAGTTTCCTTCTCAGCTTAAATCAGCCAGTTATCCATTTCTGTTGCTTAGAGCACACTGCAGACTGACACAGAGAACGAAGAGATGCGATCAGCAATTCAGACCCTCAGGAGGCCCAGGTGATTAGAGTTTTGGAGAATAAAAAGGTCCAAATTCCTTAGCTTGGCAAATAAGGGCCTTTGTGCTTGTCAGCACCACCCTCTCCTCCACCCAACCCGTATTTCTCCTGTCATCCTGAAATTACTACAGGTTACCATGGCTGCTCCTTCAGCTTGAAGACACTTTCCCATTCCTGCATCTCATGTGGTGAGTGAATGCCTGTCACTCAGTCTAAAGGTATCCTTCTCCATAAAGCCTACTGCCAAGTGGCACTGACCCCCACACTCCCTACCTGCCTTTTCAAAGTATATTCTGCACGGAGATTCATCCATAGCACAGTAACTCTGCAGTGCTAGTGTTTATTAGTCTCCTTCCTAAACTGTGAGCTCCCCAACAGGAGGAACTACACATTACTGTCTCCTCAACTCCATTTCAACCAAGAGTGAAGTCAAGGCACGATTGGGAAATAGCCAGGTGCCAAGGAGCAGCTCCCATGCTGCATTCCAGCTGCACCAGGGTTTGTGTATGTCCCCTAGAAATAAGTGGAAGGAAAGAGGAGGAAAGGGCAGGCCAAAGGCCCTTTTATTCCTTGTTGACTCTGTTAGATGAGATCTCAAAGAATAGCGATCCAGAAAGGCTCTGTGGAACCTGTGATTTGTTTTTGTCCAGCACAAAAAATTATGCTGTGAATGCTCTCAGGAAGTTTATGGCCAAGTGCACCCGAGATTCATTCTTCAAGGCTCTTAACCTCAGCCTCTAATTGCCAACAACTGCTACTGACCTTGGGTATTCATGTTCCCAAGAACTACACATTTTAATAGGGAACTTAGACTATAAATTGGTTAAATTTTTGTAGAAAAGAGACGCTGAGGGCTAAGGGCTTTGGTGGAGGCTGTACCTCCTCACTTCCCTACCCCTGCTGGGAAATTGTGTACACCTAAGGACATTTCTAGCCATACAAAGGTAAACTCTGCCTCTCTCCACATTTTAACCATTTTTGATTGAAAGATGTGCAATAAGCAACACAGCTTGATTCTTTCCATCCTTTGGACTGATTCTTTGTCCTTTCTTCTAGATGAGGCTGACATCTGCGGGCTCACAATTCTAAGAGCTGACTACAGTAAAATGATCTAAAACATAAATGCAAGGAGTGATACAAAATTCCCAGTCTACTATTATCTCTCTTCCTCTGTCATTTCTGATCACAGAAAGAAGTTAACTAATGGTGATTGTGCAAACTGGTTACAAATAAGAAGAGAAGCAAAGCCCTGATGCAATTTTTAAGAGCTGGGTGGAGGGAGCTGAAGTGACTGCATTTCCGTAGACTCATTTCCAAAATGGCATATGGGATAGAATCACTTCCCCAGGAAGGAGAGGTGAACAGTCAACATTTTAGTGCCTACTCCAGGCCAAGCTTAGTTAGCCTTTTAAACAGGTTCTTTCTCTACAACAATCCTCTTTAATGTAAATATCATTTTTTTTCCTTTCTATGAATGCAGAAACTGAGACATAGGAGCCATTAAAAGCCCCCTGTCCAAGGTCACACAACCAGCCCCAACTGGCTGCAGAGTCCAATGTGTTCACTGCATCATACTGAATGCTGGAGTTACTGGGGCACTGAAGAGGCGCCAAACGTTTTCAAGTGGTGTGTTTATGGGAGGAGTTCTGTCTGAAGCAATATAACTCTTTAACAACTTTAACCAAACTTTAAAAACAAACACAGAGTGTTGAGGAGCTGGTGAGCCCACAGGAAACTTGTGAATTACGCAACACATATCTTTGACGTGTTCTTTTTTTTTAATTTATACGTCGTTTCCCAGGCTTGAGGTCCTTGTTCTTCCTCCACAAGAAGCTGCGCACTCAGCACTTCCCCAGCCTGAATTGCCCTAAAGAGATACTCACAGAATTCACTGTGATCAGAATACATTGCTGTATTATTTGCCATAGCAAAAACCTGGAATTAACTTAAATGATCCTCAGTGGGGAACACAATCAGTACATTCTGGAATATTATGAAGACATTAATAGGAATATGGTAGATCTGATTAAGTAAGCTTGGAAAGAATTGCAAGAGTTGTTATTATGGAGAAAACAGAGGAGTGGAACAAATGGATATATGATTCTGGTGATGCAAGTTAAAAAGTATATATGTATGTACACCTACATGATGGGTTATTTATAATTTTTAAAAAAATAGAATGGTATACTAGAATTTCAGCAGTAGCTGCCTTTAAGTTAAGGTGGGAAGAATGTCTTTTTAAAAATAATTTTGTTATCACTTTATTATAAGAACTATAATTCTTATATCGTATTTACATCACCCTTGCCCTGTCCTGAGCTTTTTATGAATTTCAATGTATTTAGGTCGGGTATGGTGCCTCATGCCTGTTATTCCAGCATTTTGGGAAGTCAAAGCAGGAAGATTGCTTGAAGCCAGGAGTTTGAAACCAACGTGGGCCACAAAGTGAGATGCTGTCTCTACAAAACTCTTTAAAAAATTATCTGGGCGCAATAGTGCCCATCTGTAATCCCAGCTAGTCAGGAAGCTGAGGCAGGAGGATTTCTTAAGCCCAGCAGTCTCGAGACTACAGTGAGCTATTATCATGTCACTGCACTCCAGTCTGGGCAACAGAGTGAGACCCTGTCTCTAAAAAAATAAATTTTAAAAAATGTATTTAATCCTCATGACAACACTACAAAATTGGTACCACTGTTATCTCCATTTTGCAGATCAGGAAATCTGGGTACAGGGAAGTTAGGTAACTTGTCCAAGATCTTCCAGCTTTAAGGAACAGGGTAGGGATTTGAACTCAGGGATTCAGGCCCATAACCACTACACAATACTGCTTCCTAAAATAGCATAATACAAGTTGGGTATCCCATGTCTGAAATGGTTGAGACCAAAAGTGTCTCAGATTTCAGATGGTTTCAGATAGTTTTGGATTTTGGAATATTTGCATATACATAACAAGATATCTTGGGGAGGAGACCTAAGTCTAAACATGACATTCATTTATATTTTGTATACTCTTTGTACACATAGCATTAAGATAATTGTATACAATCTTTTAATAATTTTGTTCATGAAACAAAATTTGTTTCTGAAGTTTGTGCACATCAGAAAGCACAGCTGCCACTGTCTCAGCCACCCATGTGGACATCGGCCTCACCATCATCCTGACTGAATTTATATGCTATGGATAAGCAGTCCTTTTCCAACACTACTCACACATAAGTACTTAAGAGTAAAAAATATTACATCATTAACAGAGTGAAAAAAATAATGTGTTCATGGTAATGAGGCAGCACAATGGCATCATCGGATACCTGGATCTGCTGCAAAACAACAGCCACAACAAACAATGGCAGGTTTTCGGTCTCCATTTACAATGCTGTGCTTCAGTTGAAGGATTACGGTAAGGTGTATTTTACACTTTAGGTGAGGGAAACATCAGAAACAGTTGAGGGACCAGGCAGTGGGTCCTTGAGGGATGAAGAGGCGTTCTGCTAGATGGCTTTTTAAAGTGTTTCCTCCAGAGTCATCTGCCTCATTAGCAATGGTTTTTGTCTTAGAAGTCTGTCTTTGATTTTATAAACAGACTGTATGAGTTGATGAGGAAAGAAACACCAAAAGTGGCTCAACAGTCAAAGATAGGCCGTTTTTGGAGCATAAACCTGTGAGGGACTTCTGGCTGATTTCAGTCAGGAGTACTCTCTCTTACAGACTAACAGTATTTATTGGTTTTAGGGTGAGAGAGCTTATTACAGGCTTGGAATGTTTCCATGTTGGGGAGAAGTTTATGGCAGGGTTGGAATGTCTCTGGTCAGAGGGGAGGTTATCTTGGGGCTGGCATGTCTCTGGTTGGGAGGGGGTTTACTTTATGGTTTTGGAATGTTTCTGGTTGGAGATGTCATTTGTGATTTATGGTCATGCTGACCTTAGCCATCAGGCCGGTGCCCTTTGGATTTAGGCAGTTTTTGATCAAGGTGAACTTTGAAATGGCAGTGCTTGTCCAAGACGGTGATGCTCCTGCTCTGCCACAGACATGATTTTTGTTCTGTTTTACTGCTCTAGTCTTTCAATAAGCCCATCACATATTTTCACCACATCATCTATAAGCATTTTTTTCTGCAGTATTAACATCATCTTCATCATCAATATTATCACGATCCCCTTGCTTCAGAACCATTTTTGCTACTTCACCATTGGTCAGTGAATGAACAGCTGGAGTCTCCTCGTTGATGTCAAACACTTCTTTGATATCCACTTCTTCCTGACAGACTGTTCTTACTGACAGACTCTGAAGGTATATATCTGCATATACGGGATCAAACATCATTTTATTCTCACTTGACTTGCAGACTCCTTCAAAGTCACTGCCTTGTTCATTGTCATCCCTGAACACAGTCACAGGCCAGAGGTTATGCCAGGCAGGCACAACTGTGTTTTTAGTCACTGTGTTCCAAGCATTGGCAAGAGCATATATGGTGTCTTTCACGCTAAATTTCTTTTGAAAACCATCCACACCCACACTTCTGTTCGCTGCTGCTAGGATGCTATTCAAGAACGTGTTTTTATATTTACTCTTTATTTTCCCAATAATATCCTGGTCTCATGGCTGAATTAATGAGGTCACATTTGGGGGAATGTATATTACATGAACATTATTTTAGATGAGAATTTCAACTAGTGGACAAGCAGAAGAGTTGTCAAGATACAACAAAATCTTGCAGTCTTCATCCAATCCAGTTTTCCTGCAGTGAACACAAGCCACTGGTACAAAATGTTGTGAAAACAATTGGAAAAGATGTCCCTAGTGATCCACGCCTTTTTGTTAACATAGGAATGAAGTGGTAAGAAATTCACCCCTTGAAAACAGTGAGTACACAAGATTTTTTCTATCACAGCAACTTTACACTTATGCAACCCTGCTGCATTTGCACATTCCAGCACGGTTCTGCCCTTGGCATCCTTAATTCCTACAAGGATTGTCTCATCAGCTGTAGTCAGTCTTTCTGGGGCAGTAATGCCAGCACATTGATGTTTTATCAGCATTATATAATAGATTTGTTCTGACATCAGGCATGACCTTGACCTTGGCAAACTCATCAATGGATTTCTCTCCTGCTTTGTGATCAGTAGATGCTTTGTCACCGCAAACTTTAAAAATTAATGCCATGTCTTTTCTTAGATTTCTGAAACCAGCCTGTTGAATTTCACAGTTCCCTTCAATTTGCAGTTCATTGTGATAGATCTTTGCTGTTTTACGATCAGCATACCTTTTAGAGGCGTGTGTTCACTGTGATGCTGATGAATCCAAGCTTTCAATACATGATCAAGATATTCATTTTTAGCTTTATGCAGTGTTTTTCAATGTTTCATTAACTTCTGTTGATCACTATAGAGCTTCAACACTTTATCCTTCTGTTTCTTGGGTCATATATGGCGGTCATTCCAACACCATACTCTTCTGTAAGACGTTTCACACTTACACTGTTGTCCAGGTTCTCCAACAGCTTGATTTTCTGTGTTATAGATAAATATAAATGCTTCCTCTTATTCTTATCACTGGGCTACCCATAGGGGTATCTGTGTGGTTTTCAACACCGCAATTATCTTTACACCAAAGAGCAGAGATGAATGAAAAAAAAAGCACGTAGGTCTTGGCCCCACGTGGGGTTTGTGGGAACCTGCTGTTGGTGTGTCCAGCCTCCAGTGCCATTTTATTTTCCTTTGTGAATGTGCTTGTGTCAGGGAATTTAGGCAGGCATGGAAAAGATACATTGCAGCTGAAGGGGGGAAAGGTCTTTCTTCCCATGGCAATGCCACTTAAACTGTGTGTTGTGTGCCTGCATTTTCACTGTGACCTGACACAAGAGGTCAGGTGTGGAATTTTCCACTTGTGTTATGTCAGTGCTTAAAAGTGTTGGATTTCGGAGCATTTTGGATTTGGAGTTTGGGGATCAGGGAATTTTAGCCTGTACATGCATGTAGATTACAACAGAAAAATTGATAAGATACTGATATCTAAAAAGGAGGAGTCTGCTGCCTTACTCTCCCTCCCCAGAGGCAATCATTTCCAAACTCTTCTGTTTCTTTTGGTTCATTACCTCTTTCTCTTATGTAGATTTATGCTGCTAATTTTGATTTACCTATTTTAGAGCAGAATCTTCCATTGCAAGCATGACTTCTTGTTATGGAAGATGAGGCATAGCTCTCTTCTCCTGCCACCTCTTATTTCTCCCACTCCGGCTCACCCAACACTTAGTGAATGATTTGTAAATTTATAGGTAGTGCTTAAATCTTCATGACTGTATGTATATACACAGCTGAGCCCAGTCGTCTACCGTAATTGTCTTTCCTTTCTGGCATGATTTTTTTTTAAATTAATACTTGGCTTTTTTCCACATTGTTTTCATTTTCTATGAATTCATCCTTAAGTTTTTCCAAATGTCCCATAAAATGTTTAATTAACAAATATTCATTTTCAAAAGACATACTCGGTACTCTCATAATTCCATTTTTCTTAGAGAACTCCCTCCTGAAGTTTTTAATCAAATAATTTTCTATACTGCTTGAATTTTTGTATCATGTACTTATATTATGTTAAAAATACATACTAAATAAAGGTTTAAAGCAACTCCATTGAGATCTGATTGACACACAATAGACTGCACATATTTAAAGTGTGCAGTTTGAGATGTTTTGACATATGTATACACCTGTGATATAATCACCACTATCAAGATACCCATTACTCCAAAATGTTTCCTTAGGCACCTTTGTAGTGTCTCCATCCTGACCCCATCCTCAAGTAACCACTCATCTGCTTTCTATTATTACAGATTAGTTTGTATTTTCTAGGGTTTCTATAAATGTAATTATACATATGTAGTCAGTTTGTCGGACTTCTTTCACTCAGCATAATTATTTTGAGACATATCCATCTTGTTGCTTGTATCAATAGTCCATTCTTTTTATTACTTAGAGTATTTCATTGAATGGATATACCACAATTTGTTTATCTATTCACCTGTTAATGGAATTTGTGTTGTTTTCAGTTTTTGGCTATTACAAATAAAGCTGTTTTGAAAAAACATATGTACAAGCCTTTGTGTGAACATTTATTTGCTTTTCTCTTGGGTAAATACCTAGGAGTGAAATGCCTGTATCATATGGTAGGTTTACGCTCAACTTTTCAAAAAATTGCCAAACTGTTTTTCCAAATAATTGTACCATTTTACATTCCAATTGGCAGCATATGAAAGTTCCAGTTCCTACACATTTTTGCCAACACATGTCTTATGGTGACTTTTAAAAATCTGAGTCATTCTGTTAGGTCTACAATGGTATTTCTTTATAGCTTTAGTTGACATTTTCTTAATGACTAATAATATTTATTTATTTATGTATAGTTACTTATATTTTATTACAACAAGTCCCTTATCAGATATACAGTTTGCAAAGATTTTTCTCTCAGACTTGGCTTGCTTTTGTTTGTTTCTTTGTTTTTTGTGAGACGGAGTCTTATGATTCTCCCACCTCAGCCTCCTGAGTAGATGGCATTACAGGGGTACATCACCACATACAGCTAATTTTTAGTAGAGATGGGGTTTTGCCATATTGCCCAGGCTGCTCTTGAACTCTTGGTCTCAAGTGATCCATCAGACTTAGCATCCCAAAGTGCTGGTATTAGAGCCATGCACCACCGTGTCCGGCCCTTGATTTGTTTTTTCATTCTCTTGAGATTGTTAAAAGAGAAAAAAGTTTAAAGGAAAAACTATGTGGTTGTCTCAGATGCGACAAAAAACATGCGACATAATCCAACATCAATTATTGATAAAGGCTCTCAACAAACCTGTAACAGAAAGGAATTTTTTAAACTGATAAAAGGTATTATAAAAGTCCTTAAATTAAATATTATATTTAATGATGAAAGACTGAAAGATTTCCTCCTATTATAAGGTAAAATAAACAAATAAATAAAATAATCTCGGAAAGAAAAAACTAATTCTGTCTTTATTCACAAGCAACATAATCATCTACATAGAAAGTTCCATGGAATCTACACAAATGCTTCTAGAACTGATGAGTAAGTTTAGCAGGGTCGCAGAATACAAGAGAATACAGAAAACTCAATTTTCTATATGCTAGTAATAAGCAATCACTAAAATTGTTTAAAATTATATAATACGCAGCAGTACCGTAAGTATGAAATACTTAGGGATGAGTCTGAGAAGAGATGTATAAAGCCTACAGACAAAAATCAATAAAATATTTTTGAAAGAAATAAAATAAGACCTAAGTAAGCAGAAAGGTATACCATCATCAAGGATCAGAAAACTCAACGTAGTTGTTATTTCTTCTCAAACTGATTTGTAGATTCATTGCAATCTCAAACAAAATTGATAAGCAAATTCTTAAATTTATATGGAAAAGTCAAGGGCCTAGAGTAGCTAAAATAAACTTGAAATGAAGAATCAAGTTGGAGGACTTACACTTACTGACTTTAAAACTGATTTTAAAGCTAATCAAGACATTGCAGTATTTGCAATTTGGCAAAGTGTTCACGTTTTTCTCATTCTACATTGAGTTTTTACTTTTTTATTATTTAGTTTTGAGAGTTGTTTGCATACCATAGACTGAGGTCCTTTATCAGCTATGTGATGTCCAAATATTTTCTTTCAGTTTATGATGTGTATTTTCACTCTCTTAAGAGTGGCTTTTGATGAGCACATGTTCTTAATTTTGAAATTCAATTTACTTATTTATTTTTCTTTGATGTGTCATGCTTTTGGTGTTCTATTTTTAAATTATTTGACTAACCCAAGGTCACAAAGATTTTCTCCTATGGTTTCTTCTAGAAGTTTTATAGCTTTAGATTTCCAATTAAGGTCTATGATCCATTTGGAGAAATTGAGAAGTCTGGGGCCCTTTCTACGGATTCTGACCTAAGACCTAGGCAATCTTTAAGGCCACTGAGCTTGACTAACTTTTGATAGTGGTGTGTAGACCATAGTGTGTTCAGTTGCAAGTATCAGAACACCCATCTTAAATTGGCTTACACAACAGGGGAGCCATTGGTACATCAATTGCAAGTTCAAAGTGAGGGTGGCCTATAGGGTTGGTTTAGTTCAGTAGCTCAATGATGCCGCCAATGTGCGGTCTTTCTGCTGCCAGCTGTATCCTGATTTGGGTTCTTTTGGGGGTTGAAGGTTGCTAAAGCCTCCTCACTGCCTAGAAAGAGTGATGGACTCATGTCCAGAAGCCCCCATCATACTCCAACTTGGACCATGTGTCCCACTCTGAGTGTTTATCTGTGGCCAGGGGCGGGTAGAGGGATTGTCACGGTTACCGTAGATGTGAGCCACGTGCCTCACTGCCAGAAGCAAGGGAAAGCAGCTTTTCCCAAAGCACATGGACAATGCAGGCAAGGTGGGGACGCTGAAGGGTCAATTGAGGGAAGAGCGAAGGGATGTTGAGGAAGCCACCTCAGTGGCTATTACAGGTGGATTTAGGGGCAGAGAAGGGGATGAGTTTAGTGATATATGTAAAATAATTAACAATTTTATAGAAATTGCCATTGTTTGCAGATTTGTGATTACTTACCTAGAAAGCTCAAAAGAATCAACTGAAATAATAATAAAAACATAAAGAAAATCCCGTAAGGTGGCTGGTAGCAAAATTAATATGCAGCTGTAGCTTTCTTTATAGAAAAAACTATCAATTAGAATATATAATAAACATAAGAAAATACCTCATTAAGACTGCAAAGAGATGAAATATCTGGAAATAAATATAACCAAAAAATGTTAAGCCTCAGCCCAACATGGTGGTGCATGTCTGTAATCTCAGCACTTTGGGCAGCCAAGGTGGGAGGATCGTTTGAGGTCAGTAGTTTAGGGCCAGCTTGAGCAACATAGTGAGATGCTATTTCTACCAAATAATTTTTTAAAAGTAGCTGGGCATGATGGCTTGCCCCAGTAATCCCAGCAACTTTGGAGGCTGAGGTGGGGACATCGCTTGAGTCCAGGAGTTTGAATCTACAGTGAGCTATGATTGCACCACTGCCCTCCAGCCGAGGTGACAGAGTGAGACCCTGTCTGTAAAAACAAACGAACAAAATCTTAAGACTCCATGTGAAAAAAACAACTTGTAAATTCTACTGAAGTATATTTTTAAGAGACACGAATAAATGTCTTCGATAATGACATTCAATGTTATAACAACACCAATTGTCCCTAAATGAATCTATAAATTGAATGCAAGCTCAATAAAAATACTAACAGAATTTTTCTGAGAGGAGAAAATTAGATACAACATTTTTCTAAAACTTATGCGCAAAAAAAAAAAAAAAAAAGGTAAGAATGAAAAAAGTGACAATGAAGAGTTATGGAGGGGGAACTATCTTACCAGACATTGTAAAGTACTATAAAGGTACTGTAACTGAGTTTTCTCTTATCTACCTATGACTAAGTAACAGCAATGGAACAGAAGAAAGAGTCCACAAATACGAAAATAAACATTAAAATTCAAGGTGTAGAATAAGGTAGGCTTTATACCAGAAAAGATAGATTATTTGATAAATCATGTTGGGACAACTGGTTAGGAACTCCTTACCAAAAATTAAATACTGGTGAGTCAGATATATAGCATTAAAATAAAAAGTGGGAAATGCCGGAAGGAAAGGAGGTCTGTTTTAGTTTATTTTTTGCATTCTGGAGTGGGGAAGAATTTTCCAAGCAACACCAAAACATAGAAGCTATCAGTTTGACTACATAAGAGATAACTGTATGGGAAGAACATCCTGTAAACTAAGTTTTACTTTAAGGGGATAAGACACCAGACATGGTGGCTCACACCTATAATCCCAGCACTTTGGGAGTCCGGGGCAGGTGGATCATGAGGTCGGTAGTTCAAGACCAGCCTGGCCAAGATGGTAAAACTCCATCTCTACTAAAAATACAAAACTTAGCCAGGTGTGGTGGCGGGCGCCTGTCATCCCAGCTACTCGGGAGGCTGAGACAGAGAATTGCTTGAGCCCGGGAGGTAGAGGTTGAAGTGAGCCGAGATCACACCACTGCACTCCAGCCTGGGTGACAGAGCAAGACTCCATCTCAAGAAAAAAAGAGGGTAAGACAAAAAATGGTTAAAACACATTTCACAAAGGGCTGATGTTCTTAGTATGTTAAGAGTTCACAAACAAATGAAAATACTACTAGGAGAATGGACAAAGCACATAAACAGGGAGTATAGAGCATGGGAAGTGGGTTATAAACAAATGATACTGCAAGTTAGAGTTTCATTTTTTTAAATCTGTCAAATTGGAAAGAATTTTAAAAGCATAACAAAACATTACTGGCAAAAGTATCAGGAGAATAGGCATTCTCATGCAAAATTGATGAGAATGTAAATCGCCTCCTCCTTTGAAGAACAATTTGGCCATATCTGTGAATATAGCTGTCTTTTGGTTCAGTGATTCCTCTTCTAAACATTTATTTTACAGGTATTCTTATGTATGTGGTGAAGGATGTTCATGGAGGCAGAGTTTGTAAGGAAAAGACTAGAAAAACCTTGAGTGTTTCTTAATAGGAAGCCAGTTAAATAAATTATGATCCATTCATACAACGGAGCCTTATTATAATCCAGTAATGTTTCTGAAGTATCATCCTATGTAATTTCCATCTTTCTAAATCTCTCTCTTTTTTTTTCCCATTTTCTTTCCCTGACCCTGGGTCATCAAGTCTAGTCCGGAAGCCCTGGGCTTGTGCGTAATGCTTGCTGTCCCATCAGGGTGGGGGACGGTTGAATCAGCTTAGAACAGGGAAGTCTTTTTCAGCTTTTTTTTTTTTTTTTTTCTTTTGAGACGGAGTTTCGCTCTTTTTGCCCAGGCTGGAGTGCAATGGCGCAATCTCGGCTCACCGCAACCTCCTCCTCCCAGATTCAAACAATTCTCCTGCCTCAGCCTCCCGAGTAGCTGGGATTACAGGCATGCACCACCACCCCGGCTAATTTTGTATTTTTAGTAGAGACGGGGTTTCTCCATGTTGGTCAGGCTGGCCTTGAACTCTCGACCTCAGGTGATCCACCTGCCTCAGCCTCCCGAAGTGCTGGGATTACAGGCGTGAGCCACCGCACCCGGCTGTCTTTTTCAGTTTTGATCTCTGGACCTTATAAGGTTCAGAATGAGCACAAACTCTTGAAAGCTCAACACTTCCAGAAATAGAAAGGGGGTGTGTCTCACAACTCCCAAAGCTGGATTTTCATATTTCAAGAACCAAAGTTTGGAGGGCAGGCCTCAGAGTTATTGACAATGAAATGATTAAAGTGATCAACTAAGGGGTGGCCCTTCCTGGTGCTAAAGGAGCAGCCAGTCAGGAGGTGCTGGAAGGAGGGAGTGGTTGAGCAGAGCGAGTGTTTAGAGGTGCACTCCCCTTGCAGTGCACCAAGACAGGAATGTGGGAAATTGGACCAGCCAGGGGCTCTTGTGGTACTTTTCCAGGAAACACCTAGAGAGAGATGAGCCTTCAGCTTAATGTCATGGCTCACCTGGTTAAGCAGCGAAAGGGGACCACATGGGAGAGGCAGGTAGACCTGAGGGCAGATCTCGACATGATGTGGTGAAGGCACTTGGGCTTCTGGGGCACCAAGGAGCTATAAATACACCAGGGCACTAGACCCAGGCACTAGGAGAGGCTTGGACTTAGAATAAAAGGCCACCAAAGGCAAACTCTTGATGCTGAGAGCCTTTGCAATCTCTGAGGTCAACAACAGAGGGTGCCAGCACTTTATGGGACCAGTCACGTCTCAGTGGATACCAGTGCAGGTGCTCGGGACCAGCAGCTCATCACACCGCAGCAGATGATACAAAAAAAAAAAAAATAATAATAAATAAAGTGTCTAATTTGCATTGCCTGCTCACACAAGAGACACAAGAAACTGATGGCAGTGGTTATTCCCCAGAAAAGAGGCTTACGGAATAGAAGATGTGAGAATGTCCCGGCACACTCAGAGTACTATGTGAGCTCCCCAAGAGAAGGGTCCACATTGTCCCCGTCAGACTAGGCACTCACCAAGGTTAAGGCCAGTGACTCCCCTATCAGACTAGGGGTTCTGCAAAGGCTGGGGATATGCTTTCCCCAGCAGGTGCAGGATCTGAGGGCTTCCTGATGATGCCCATAAGGGCCTTAGGAATGGCCTTATTGAGTCCTGCCCCTCCGACCACTGTTCTGCTCCTCCCTAGACCTCAGCAAACTTGTGTTGAAGAAAACGGGAGATGAGGTGAATGGGAGCTGACAGATGACTGAAGAGGTGGCCCCCAAGTAGACTTCACACGCTTTGTAGAAAGGACAGTCCCAGTTTACGCCTGTCATTGTGCCTGTTATTCCAGTGTGATTATTAGTAGTGTCCTCGTTTACTCTTAAGAGTGACCCTGTTTTGATGATAAATCATGTGGTGACTCTTTCTACATCTCTGAAAACAGTGTTTCCCTCAGCTCCCAGAAGGGAGAGTCAAGACCCAAATTCCTCAGCTCTCCATCAGCAATCATGGATTCATCATCTCCTGTGAGTCTCGTGGGAATGCATCAGACGCGTCCTGGGACTTAGGGAGGCAGGGACAAACACCACCCGTTGGGAATTGTTGCATGCGCAACAAATGTTCCAAGAGCCCCAGAACTTCCCCTATTCAGCTTCCTCCTGGCTTTTCCCTCAGATGGAAACAAGATGATTGCAACAATGATAAAAATAACAGTAGCTACTTATTGTTTGGAACTCTCAAAATGTCAGTGCTTCCCTTAGAAAGCTCCCTGACCAGTACGGGGAAATGAGTTTGACTCTGCTCATGGGACAGCCCAGTCCTGTGGGCAACGCAACGCATAGCTACAATCCTTTTAAGAAGAAGCAGGGACCCCTCTTAGGGGCCTGCCATGTTCCTCACCCCACCCCTCATGCATGGAAATAAAGAAAACATTTTGAGTCCCTTCAAGGGAATTCCAGGCATCTAGCTAGCCTTGAGAAGTAAATGAACAGCCCAGTAAGCAAGAAGAGAGTAGAAATAGCTTAAACGACAGCCACCCAAGTAAGCCAGAGTCATGAGATGTTTGCTTCCCCGTAGAAACTAAAAGATAACACCTTAGCATATGTTCTTGAGTTTTCTTTCAGAAAACACGACTCCCACTAGATGAAAATTGCCAACTGCTGTCATGCAGACATCAGATAAGGGGGAGCTGAGGACTAAACTCTGACCACTGTTTTTTGTTCTAAATTTCTTCCTGACAGACACAGAGAGAGTCAAGCCTACAGGCCATCAATCTTGCTAAGCTGGTCACTCTGGCCCAATATATCACAGCTTGCTTGCATGACCTGACTCTGGCATAGCACATCATAATTTACGGGTTTCTTTATCCTAAGTAACCTATGTTAAGGCCAAGCCTTAACATTCCTTTCTACTGACCCCAAGCTTTTAGATAAAGTCTTGCTCACTTAACCAACTGCAGTTCAATGAATCTCTGAATTTACTTGTGACGTGTAAGCCCTACTTGAAGATATTCCGGGCCAGGTGTGCTAGCTTATGCCTGTAATCCCAGCACTTTGGGAGGCCAAGGTGGGTGGACCACCTGAGGTCAGGAGTTCGAGACCAGCCTGGCCAATAGGGTAAAACCCCATCTCTATTAAAAATACAAAAGGCATGGTGGCGAGGGCCTGTAGTCCCAGCTACTCAGGAGGCTGAGGTGGGAGAACCACTGGAACCTGGGAGGCAGAGGTTGCTGTGAGCCAAGATCATGCCACTGCTCTCAAGCCTGGGTGACAGAGAGAGGCTTTGTCTCAGAACAGAAAGAAAGAAAGAAAGAAAGAAAGAAAGAAAGAAAGAAAGAAAGAAAGAAAGAAAGAAAGAAAGAAAGAAAGAAAGAAAGAAAGAAAGAAAGAAAGAAAGATCCCACCATTTTGGGCCAAATCAATAACTTCCATGTATTGATTTATGATTTTGCCTGTAACTTCTGCTTTCTGAAATGTATCCCTGCCCTTGAAAGCCCTTTTTGGTAAGCCATCGAGAAGCTCAGGTCTTAAACGTTAGCTGCTGATTTCCCTTGCTTGGTGACCTGCAATAAATGCTTTCTTTCTCTCCCTGCAAATCTCAGTGTCAGTGTTTGGCTTTGCTGTGCTGGGTGAGCAGACCCAGGTTCAGTTCAATAACACTTTGCAGTTCCCAGACTGAGGAGGAAAATCAGACATGTCACTCAGAGAGTGACAGGAATTCTTTACAAAACCCTGCAGGACAACTGGTCTCATGCCCATTTTACAGATGAAAAAGCTGGGATTCAGCAAGGTGATATAACTTATTAAGGTCACACAGCAATTTGGTGGCATCGCTGGCTTCAAGCTACAAATCCCATTATGATGCAATGCACTAAGGAATATGGTGACAGAGCTTAGAAGAAGGAGGGCGGCTTTTAAATCTACTTCCATTCAGAAGGGCACATATTATTCTATTCCCTGAAAGTGGCTTTGGTTTCCATGCCCAGGAACATTGTGGTGGCACCTTCATCATGTGCCCTGTACACAAGGGCATCCTGTGCCACTTCCACTGGGTTCCACCTCCCGCATGTTCTGTTTGGTGCCCTGAGCAAAGCTAGGCCACCAGAGGCACCAGGGACTGGGGACAGTCCTAGATGCTCTGCTACAAGTGCAATGTTAGTAAGTTTTGTGATGCTGACCGGGAGTTCCCTTTAGAATAATTCACTATTCTCATCTTGTCAATTTTTTAACGTTCAATTTTCTGTGTATCTTATGAAACCTCAAATATTATGTGGAACAAGTTGAAAGAGAAAGAGATAGAGAAATAGTTAATGATGAAAGCTGGTGGTTTGGGAAGAGTCAGAGACTCTCATCGGTCTAGCCTGTTTACAAAAGCCCCCTCTTTACATCTCTGACCAGCATCCTTGACTAGCACCCATGATACATAATCATCCTGGTCACTAATCCATATCCAGACATCAGCCCTCTGGTGCTCTGGTCTTACATGCATGAGTCAATGAACAACACCATCCTCAGCATTTGCTGTTGTCAGAACAACTAACAACATTGTTCCTAGTCAAGGAACTTATAATCTTGCTAGAGAGACAAGAATCTAGATTCGGAAACAATCAAGGTTATAAACAAGCGACAATCAGAGGATGATACACAGGAGCAAATAAAAGCCATTTTCCTTTTGAGAAGAACATTCTTTTATAACACAAGGAAGTGGACTTTGGCAATGATCTATGCAGAAACCTCAGGCCACAGATCACTGGGAAATTAAGAGCCCTTCTTTGGCTTCCTGAGGACTCAAATTGGCTGTCCACATGGTGTAATAACTCAGATGAACCAGGCCTCCTCCCTGTGAACTGTGTAGACATGGCTTGAGGCTTGGAGGCCTCTGGTTGAGGATTGGCTGCACAGAGTATCCAGGTGTCTGGCTGAACTTTTCCTTATTGCAGCAGATGTTCCAGAGTCAGAGACTGGACGAAGGTGTCTTGGAGTTGTCAAAAGGTCCTCAGCCTTTATAGGAGCTAGATCCTTTCCAGACCAGCGCTCAAATATCTGGTTCTTCTCTTCTTCCTAGACCCATGGAAGATTTACTTCTCAGTCACTATGATTTAGTTGGAACCATGTGACTAATTTTAGCCAATGCCCCAAGAGTACAAGTTACATGTAGTTAAAAGCAGGTACAGGTGCTCCATGTTCTCTGTTGCTTTGCTACAGTGACTCAGGAAGTCACACATAAAGATAGTAGAAATATAGGATAGAAAAAGTACAAATTTCTTAGTCATCACATAAGACAGCTGCCCACTAGAATTCTACAAGCAAGATATAAACTTTGGTTGTGCTAGGCAGTTGAGATTTCAGTATCAATTTGTTACTGCAGCATGACCTAGCCTGTCCTGACTCTTTGCAACATCCCAGAGTACTGACTGGGAGAAGAGTCTGGGAGAAGGGGAGAGCTTGGATGCAAAGCCTTTTGTCTGTCTTTAATACTCTGTCTTTTCATTTGATGCTCTTGTTCACCCTCTTCGTCCCCTTCCCTCTCTTCTTCAGTTATCCAAAGACCTAACTGGCACTTTTCTTCTGCTCTGCCACTACAGACAGAAGGACTTGCCTGATGGCCTTGCTTCATAATCCATTGTAATTCAGAAAATATTAGGGCCAAAGGTGGGAGAGGGGCAGAGCCTACCCAATTCAACATTCTCAATGAGTAGAGAAAGAATCTATGGCTTAGAAGGTAATTTGTGTTGCCCAAAGCCACACAACACCTGGGTGACAGGACTCATACCCAGGTTTCCTGGCTCTGAGGCCCAAACTTTCTCCTCTGTCTCTATCCGTTAACCTGAATCCTAGTCTCATCTGGAGGGTTGATTGTCATGTTATTCTACATTTCTTGTGTCAAGAAAAACGTATTGAAATCTTGTAACTAGAGAGGAAGTACCGTATGTCCTTCAATGTTTTATCAGGGCATTGTTTGACAAATCATTTTTAATTCTCAGGGAGAATGTACTTGTGCTTGACTATGCTATATACTATTTGATTAGAGCCTAGACACTGGGAAATGACGTATTTAGCTGCAGATTTCTGTCTGGCAGAAAAGAAAAAAGATAACCTCAAATATTATGCTGTTATTGCCCTATAGGACATTAACCAGTTTTGATCTAGCCTAACAATCATCCATCCTTCCTTCCTTCCTTCTTTCCCTTCCTTCCTTCCTTCCTTCCTTCCTTCCTTCCTTCCTTCCTCCCTCCCTCCATCCCTCTCTCCCTCCCTTTTGAGAGAAGCGTCCGTGGTTTTTCAGCTTTGTACCACCAGCACCTTGCATAGTGTGTGACCTAGAACTGGAGGTCATAATGTTTACTGAATGAACAACAGAACCTGGGCCTATTCATCTAGGTTATAGATCTGCATATCAGCATCTTTAAAGTCTGGACTCAGAAGTGAAGCTCTGATGTGGGAGTCTTGGGGACCAGGAGAGTCTGTTGGGGGAAAGGTTTGGGCTCTCACCAGCCATGTCTGATCTTCCTCATAGGCGCTAACTCCATCTTCACTCAGGAACGTGGCACTTCTGTCCTGATGGCCTTGGAGACAGCTTTTGCTCAGTGGGAGAAGTTGGGATGGGTGTATTCCTCTAGGGCCCCTCTTGGACAGACCCAACTGTGACCTCTACATTCCTTTAGCAGTTACGAGGGAGGAGGAGCTGCATTCCATTCACTCCTCCCTTCCCCCTGCGCTCCATCAGCTAAGCCACCACCTCTGATATTCAGGGGAGCCCCATCAGGGAGCCTGAAGCCCGAATAGCTTACTCTGCACCCTCCTACTTATTCTAATTATAGCCTTTAAACCCAAAGATCCCAGTCCTTTAAGACGAGGCTTATAATGGCGTCATTTCCCAGAAACTTTTATGGGGACTCCTTGGTTGGTTTTCCCGTCCACCTAGAGGCACCGCCAGGTCCTCAAAACCTTAAGGCAAGCTAGCTTTCCAGCTCCAATAAGTAGACCCTTCCACCCAGAGGAGGGTCTTCCAAATGTCACCCAGTAGGCTTTCTTCAAAAGGAGCGGTGTCCTTTGCTTGTCCAGGAACTTTACTTGGGCTGAAGGAAACAGTTCATTCTGCGTTTCATGATTTCTCCCTTTCCAGCAGCAGCCAGTGTTTATCATTCAGCGAGGGGCTTGGGATGAGACTGAGTGGATTGGAACTAAAGTAGCTGATTTATATTCAGAGTGGAGTTTAAATTAACTGTACAGAAGTCAAATCTCGCATTGCTCGTGTTTACTTTTTCTGAGCAGTGCTGAGGACTTATGCTCTGGTCCATCCAAATTCCTAATGGGCCAAGTGCTCCAATTATAGATGATTTTGTGAACATCCATAGCTTCTGAGCTGACGCAAGGATGATTCAGGAGAAGCTTTGGTGTCCTTCAGCCAGCTGTGGGCAAGTGACACCGCTGAAGCACGGCTGCTCCGGGCTTAGAATGGCTTTGGGCAGGGCTGGGTGACTTTCACAACTCTCCGTGCCCCTTTCCCCACCTGGGTCTTCAGAACACAGAGGCCTTAAAAGGAATTGGGGTCCCTATTAGCGCTTTTCAACAAAATGGACCCTCGGTGGGGGAGTGGAAGGTGGTATAGATGAAACAGGATTGGCTTGTTTGGGTTCATGTGTTGATACGGTTGAAGATATTGTGGGAGACAGACACATAAGGGTTATCGCACCATTCTCCCCACTTGGAATATGAGTGAACGTTTCCATAGTTAAAAGTTGTGTATTTTTTTCTTTTTTGATTGGAGAAACCTTCTTTCTCTAATCAGAAAGACCTTTTTATGTACCAGAGACCTGAGATCGAAGCAGCTTCAGAGAAGCCCCCTTGGCCCAGGCAGACCCTACTTCTTCCCCATGCCCTGACTGTGATTAATAACCTGTCAGAGGAGCCAGGGGTCTGAAGCCAAGCTCTGCCACTGATGTCAAAGGGTAAGCGGCTTGAACGAGAACTTTCCGAGCGGCTGACACTCTTGCGCGTGTATCCAGCAGTCACTCTGCCTTTGTTCTTGCTGACGGAGCACCGCTGAGTTGAGCACGTGCTTGGGGGAGGTGCGCCCAGACCCTGGGAATGCATCATGTCAGTGAATGGTTAGGGGTGGCCATGTGACCCAGTGAAATGCAAGGAAAAGTTTTGGGGTCGGCGAGACTGCTGGGAAATCCTCTCTGTTAAACAAAAGGGTGGCTTTAGGGGAGCCTTCCTTCCCCTGGTGCTTTGGCAAGCTGTCATTCCTTTCAAGGACCTGTGGCCCCCTTCGTTCCACTTTCTACAACATCCCTCCTCCATCACACCCCCCAGCCACCCTGGCCCCTTTGCTTTTCTAGAACACGCCAAACACTCTTGCCTCAGGGCCTTTGCACTTGCTTTCTCCTAGGCTTTCCCTCCAGGTTTTCACTGGCTCCTCTTCCACATACTCCAGGTCTTTGCCCAGACATCAGCTTTGCAGTGAGACCTTTCCTTGCCAAATTAAAACAAATCCTTACCCTTCTTCTCCTCCTTTTCCCTTTTTTATTACTCTTCATAGCATACACCATTAACATACTGTGTTAGGTCCTTCTGGCACTGCTATCAAGAAATACCTGAGGCTGGGTAGTTCATAGAAGAGGCTTAATTGGCTCACGGTTCTGCAGGCTGTACAGGAAGTATAGTGGCCTCAGAAAGCTTCCAATCATGGCAGAAGGCAAATGGGGAGCAGGTGCATCCCATGGCTGGAGTGGGAGCAAGACAGAGAGCAGGGAGGTGCCACACACTTTTCAACAACCAGATCTTGTGTAAACTCAGAGTGAGAGCTCATTCATCACCAAGGGGGTGGCCCAAGCCATTCATGAGGGATCTGCCTCCACGATCCAAACACCTCCCACCAAACCCCACCTTGCACACTGGGGATTACAATTCAACATGAGATTTGGATGGAGACAAATAGTCAAACTATATCACATACTATGTAGTTTTTGTATTTATTTTGTTCATTGTCTCACCCCATCTCCAGAACAGAAACTGCTGAGGGCAAGGATTTTTGTCAGTTTTATTCACAAATGTGTCCTCAGGACCTAGAAAAGTGTTTGACACACAGTAGCACTTATTAAATATTGGTTGAATGAATTAATGAAAGTTTGCTATGGTTGGAGCTTCAGCAGCCATTTTGTGACCATGAGGAGGAATTGAAGAGAATCACAGAGAAACAGACCCACAGCTGTCACTGAGCTGCTGTATTAACAACCCTGTCTGCTGAGTTATTCTTATTGAAGAAATAATGTCCTAATAGTTTAAGCCACTGTTAGTTGGGGAATGTTTTACTTTTGGCTGAAATTATCATAAATGATACACCTTTCAAAGTTGCTGGGCTAACGGCCAAAGGAGTCTTTGTCATTCTATTCCAGGAGGACTTAGGCTGAGGGCTCCAAGAGAGAGACAGGGAGCCCAGAATCTGGCATGTCTGGAATGTCATCAGCCGAGGAGGTGGGCAGTCTGGCCCCAGACTGCTCCTTGGTGTACTCAGGGTCTCGGTGTTTCCATCAATACAATGGACATTATAATACTTTCAGTAGAAATCGCCTTGGTGCTCAAGGAGTGACCTGTCTGCCAGCATGTCCATTTTGTACAGGAAGTGGCAGAGGCTGAGTGGCGTTGCAGTGAGTCCCCTTTAGCTACACAGCCTGGTATCAAGACTGGGACACCTGCCCAGGACTCATGCCTTCTACATTAGTCTTCTTTCTCCCACTAGCTCCTGAAGCTGCAGTCATTCCTGGGAGGGCTGGGGATTCTCAGAGCACCACCGTCTCACACAGGGGAAGTGAGGAGCTGACAATCACCTGGTCATCTCAATCTGCCTAGACGAGTAAAGCAAGTCACTGGCTGAGACTTGTGCCCGGTACCAACAAGGCTGAGAAGACGGGACTCAATCTGGTTGCCACACAGTAACCAGAGGGTCCTTTTACAAGTTAACCATGGATCCCTGGCTCGAGAATCTTCCATTGATTTTAATTGCTCGAAAAATAAAACCCAGACTCCTTCACAAGACCTCCAAATCCTCACTGGTCTGGCCCTGCTTACTCTGACTCACACCATCCCCCCTTCTTCATCTCACCAATTCCAGGCACAAACCTCCTCCCTGAACCTTTATAATCATTTTTCTCTCTCCCTGGGGTGCTCTCCCCAGCCCTTTGCATGACTGACTGATTCTCAGCCTTGAGGTCTCCACTCATGTATCTTTCTCTTTGGAGAAATGGTTTCCAATCTCCCTACTCAAAGTGGCAGTGTCCCAGTTCCTCAGTATCATCACCCTGTTTATTTTACTCACAGCACTTATCACGGTCTGTAATGATCTCAGTTACCTGTTTACTTATTTATTGGCTGTCTCTCCAATTAGACTGTCTGGGAGGGCAGGGACGGTCCTCTGCTCCTAGCCACATCTATAGTGCCTCACTCAACACCCAGCACGTGAGAGGTACTCAATAATTGTGTGGGGTGAATAAATGGAAGAAAGGATGGATGCTTGTGTTCACCTCAGCCACAGTGCCAGGTGGCCAGGCTCCAGCACAACACTGGTCTAAAGACCCTATCATGGCCCTGGACAAACCAGATATGCCACAGCCACCACAATATAGCGATGCTCCAGCTCACCCCAAAAGAAAATGGGTCCAACAGACAAAGTTTGGATGTTGCTTTAACCAGTGAAATGTAGGGGGAGTAACACATGTCACCCAGGGAGAAAGCAGAAAGTTTCAGTTGGACCAAAACAGGTCCAACCCAACAAACCAGTCTGCCCTCCAGGGTGTGGAGCCACATCAAGCCAAAACCCCAGGTCCTGCCCTGGGCAATCCTGAACCTTATGATGACAAAGGAGCTCTGTTCCCTGAGGTTTGTTCACCACTATTTGGGGAAAGTAATGCCTAACCTCCTGCAGCCAACTGGGCAGTCGAGCAGTAACCGAGGCGGAGCCAATGGGATGTTGGGCAGCACTGAGCAGCTGTCCTCCCGGGAGCCACCTTGGTCTTTCCTGGACTCGTCTGATTCATGGAAACTTAGGCAGAAGAGTGTCCCACAAATCAAGTGTGCTTGGGGATTTCTGATGACAAGGGAAATGGAAACCTTCACCTTATATAAAGGTGGAGTTTGCAGTATTAGAAAGATAACCAGAAAGGTCACATGTACCATTCCTCCTTACTCCACCCTCAGCAAGAGAATGGAAGCACAAGCACACACACACACACACACACACACACACACACACACAAATATACAGACAAACATACACATGCACGCATATACACCATGCATGTACTCACAAATGCATGCATATAAACTCACATATACACAATATACACACATACAATCACACAGTTACTCCCACAAAAAAGGCACATCTCCCTTCCTTCAAAACAATTTAATGTTTTGGGGAAAGTTATTCTGAAATCAGAAATTCCCTGGCCTGTATCCTCACCATTAAGGGGGCCAGAATTGCCACACTGGGTCAGCTTCTTGACTTTACCCAGGCCAAATTTCTGTCTCTGCTGAAGGTCCCAGAGAAATGTTTAGTGGAAAGATGGGGATGTTTTTCCTGATATCAAATTCTGAGTGTTCCCGATGTGAATGTTGTAAGTTTCCCTTAATACGTTCCAATCTGGGTCTGTCATCCTTGTCTTAAATCTAGTTATAATTTCAGCTGTCAGTTTATTTCCCAAAGTGAGAGTAGCAAACAGCACTTTAATGAATCAATCAGCAAGTGCTGTTGTGCAAACAGGAGCTGGGTAAGGAACGCATATGGTACTGGGAAGCAGCAGTCCTGGTTCCCGGGTCTCTTGCACCACTAACTGGCTGAGAACCCAGGAGTCACGACCTCCGGAGGTCTCGGTGTCCGCATCTGCACATGTGAAAAATATTAATACCTCCCTGCCTGAAGATGGGCCTGAAGGTTGTCCCTGAAGCTGAACCATCTACCTAGCCCTGTGTTCAATGCTGAGGAACTCGTGAGTCTCAGCTCCTCCCCTTGAAGCTCTGAATCTTTCTGTGCTTATTCATAAAGTGTCAGGAGTGAGCGTGGACCATCCTCTTCTAACTCTTGAGGGGAGTTTTTGGTGTAAGGAACTCAGGTTCTTGAATCAAACTTACAGCAAACACTCCTAGGGACTTCACAACTGTGCCCCCTCCCCTTTCTTGCCAACATCGATGGGTCCCTCATCTGACCCAGGGAAAGGAGCTCAATCCGTCCTGCAAATCAACGTTGATTTTGTTCCCTTGGATACTTGAGTGGGTGTGTGACACAGATCTGGTCAAGAAGACTTGAAGGAAACTCCACTGGGGGAAGGAGACTAAGAATGAGCACGGGACACATGAAAGGGAAGCTTTCTCTCTCTCTCTCTCTCTCTGACTCTTGGATATTTCTGTGTGAGGATATGATGGCTGGAACTGCTGATGCTATTTTGCCCCTCTGAGGGCAGGAAATGTAGTGCTGGCCATGGTAGGTGGAAAAACACCTGAGCTTCAGAATTGTCCAAACTTGCAATTACTCTGTTTTCAGACGTTTTTCTACAGGAGATAATGCATGTTCTTATTGTTGAGCCACTTTCTGATGGATTTTCTTTTCCCCACAGCCAAAAGCATCTCAACTGTATCAGTCAGGTTAAGTTAGGTTATGCATGAGGACAGCAACCATGCTTGCACCCCAGGGGTTTTATACAAGTTAATTTCTCACTCAGGTGCCATGCCCCTTGGGGGTTGGCAGGGGAGCTCTGCCCATCTCAGCTGCTTGGGGATCTGGTTGTGGGAGGCTGGGAAGAGAGTCTTGGGAATGGCACACTGGCCCTAGAAGCTTTCTCCCTGAGTGACATGTGTCACTCCCCACATTTCACTGGTTAAAGCAAGTCAAAGAGATATGCTGTATTTCAGAAGTGTGCCATCTGCCCAGACAGTGAAAGCTGGAAAGATGTGGGGGAAGACACTAATTCTACCACAGTAACTGACATAAACTCTAATAACAGCAAGTCATATGGTGCCAGACCAACAATTTAATTTCCTTGAAATTTGGTTTCCTCATCTATAAAATTTAATTTCTTTGAATGCTTCCTGTTTTTCCACTGTGATGAGGTAACAATGAGTAATACATATGAAGGTGTTTTTAAAAACAGAATAAAGCCTATGGGAGCGGGTGGCTGAGGGGGTGTTTGTGCCATCTCAGCACAGATCACCGGATATCTCCATCAAGGCTTTGATCAGATGTGCAGCTTTCTCAGTCTCTGCCACACGTCCAACCAGGCCACTTTGGAGACACCGGATGTGTTCTATTTCCAGGATAAAACAGAGAAAGATGTTTATTCTGGAGGTGGAGGTAGACGTGAGAGATGGTGGGAGAAAGGAAATAGGGTAGGAATTATTCTCCCCATGGCACTTCTGAGAGGCTGGAACAGTCAGCTCAGGCTGCCATAACAAAAGATCACAGACGAGTTGGCTGAGACACCAAGAATTCGCTTCCTCTCAGTTCTAGAGGCTGGAAGTTCCAAAATGAAAGCGGTGGCAGGTGGCTTTCTTCTGAGGCCTCTCTCCTTGGCTTGCAAGTGTCTGTCTTCCGACTGCCCTCACTGGGCCGGCCTTCTGTGCACTCACATGGTAGGGTCTCTTTTTGTGTCCCAATTTCCTTTTCTTATGAGGACACCAGTTAGACTGCACTAGGGGTGGCCTTAACTGCCTCATTTAACTTAATCACCCCTTTAAAGACCCTCTCTCCAAATACAGCTCCACTCTGAGGTCCTGGGGTTAGGACTCCGACATCTGAGATTTGGGATTGGGAGACACAACTCATCCCGTAACACAGGCCGTTCTTTTCCTCTCGGTGAGATGTCTGCAGGAAAACACATGCTAACTTCCACTGTAAGTGAGAGAGAAGGAGCAGATCAGGGAGAAGGGAAGGAAGAGAAGGAAAAAGGAAAGAGCCCTGGGAGGGGCAGGGGTGAGGCACACAGCTGTCTGCAGAGGGCTTCAGTGGGTGTGGGCATCACTCAGCTTTGAGGGCCCACCCACCCAGACATCAGGGCCAAATCTGCAGACAACGACAGACACAGAAGCAAAGAGAGTTCACTGAAGCCACTTCGGGCCAGGGGATGGTGCCAGCTTGCTGTGTGCAGAGGGATTGGTGGTAATGAAAGCCAGTGCCGAGAAGTTTACTTACAGCTATAGTTGTAGAAGATATTCATAATTAATTGTGTAGGTTTAAGTGCTTATGAAAGTTTATTTATAATCTTAACTGTAGTCCCTGCATTAAGTTTATCTTAAACAGAATCCTAATTTGGGAACTCAGGAAGATATGCATCAGCTGGTCTGTTTCAGTCTGGGTGAGCTCTACTTTTCCTCTGGGCTCTTACGGCCTCTACCCGAGGCAGGCAGATCACAAGATCAAGAGATCAAGACCATCCTGGCCAACACGGTGAAACTCCGTCTCTACTAAAAATACAAAAATTAGCTGGGTGTGGTGGTGGGCACCTGTGGTCCCAGCTACTCAGGAGGCTGAGGCAGGAGAATTCCTTGAACCTGGGAGGCAGAGGTTGCAGTGAGCCGAGATCGCGCCACTGCACTCCAGCCTGGCGACAGAGTGAGACTCCACCTCAGAAACAACAACAACAACAAAAACAACAACAACAAATATATATATATATATATATATATATAACATTGTGATGATGATTTGTTCCAGGTGAAGAGTGAATGTGGTGCTAACATTGGCACATTGGCTTTTTAGACCCTGTTATGGGCTCAGTGGTGACCTCTCAAAATTTGTATTTTGAAATCCTAACCCCCACTACCTCAGAACATGACTGTATTTGGAGATAAGGTATTTAAAGAGGAAATTAAGTTCACACAAGGTGATTAGGGCACCTTCTAATTCAATATAACTGGGGTCCCCGTAAGAAGAGATAAGGACACAGACAAATACAGAGGGACGACCGCATGGCAAAGAGGGCTGGCTGCAAGCTAAGGAGAAGGGCATCAGGAGAAACAATCCTGCTGACAACATGTTCTCAGGCTTCCAGCCTCCAGAACTATAAGAACATAAATTTCTGTTGGTTAAGCCACCCAGGCCGTGGTAGTTTGTTACGGCAATGTGAGCAGACTAATATGGTCCCTGAGATTCCAAGACCTAAAAGAGAGGATGCTGCACAGCCAAAGAAATAAATTCAGAATGATGCAGTGGTTGTGTCCATTATCTGAGCTGCCCCCATGCAGAGCTGGGTGACCCACTGTGCAGAAGCAGCACGGGCTTGGGGAAAAACAGAGAGAAGAAAAAAGCAATTTTAAAAATACTTGACTTTTTAATCTTTCCCCCAAATGTCATTCAAGTAACCAGCAGGGAGAAAAGAGAATTTTATTGGACTTTCTTGCTGTTATTTTACAAATTGCTGTTGGGCCAGGGACATCTAAAACATCATTCAGGATTTTAGAAGAATCTTCTCTTAAATGAGGCAGGTGAGTCTGCACCTGTCACATGAAGTAGAGACTTGGAGGAGATGATTCGGTTAAATGAGGCCCCAAACACTGAATATGTAGAACATCTAGGTGATGGATGTAGAGGTAATTCCTGTACAGTCCTGGTATTTCCCTGCCTTTCGGTCACAAAATCCAGCCTCAGCCTGGTGCTACCTCACAAAGGACTTTGTCCAACTGCAGACAGAAAGTGAGGATGAAACGATTTTTATTGTTATTGTCATCATTAATCCTTTAATTAAGGTCTCCTTTCTTCGTGTCAGTATCCTGCCTTTTTCTCCCCTCCCTCTCTTTTAAATCTCATTCGTTGGGCTGGTTTCTCCAAGCTCTACCAGCTCAAATTTTAATTAAATTGAATCACAAGCCTTGAATCTCTAATGAGGCCCTCTTCCAAATTCCATTAGAAATCAGAGTTGCTGCACTCTCTGTGGTGTTGTTCATTAGCACAGTATTATTTTTTTGAATACAGACACCCTTGTTCTGAGCCTTTTTGCAGTTAGTTGATATTCAGATATGAAATTACCCCTTTCTCACATTTTGCAAAGGTGTAAGGGCAATGGCATTGAAGATATGAAAATGAAACAAGCAAAAAGTACATGAGCGGAACCTACCTGATCCTGAGAAAGGATTAGCCATTTATCCAACACCATCAGAGACGGGGGCCTGGGGAGTGGGGAGGCATACTGGGGATCTTTTCAGGTGACTGAGAGCTCTCCTTCTCGACACAAGACTTCTTTTGTTTGAACCAGTTCAAAATGACAGTTTCCTAAAATGCATTCTCTTCTTAAACAGAGGATCTGAAGCCTAGGTCAATGCTCTCTTGGTGCTTCAGACCCAGCCTCATGATCAATGAGCAGCTGTGGTTTGGTAGGGGGATTGCTCAATCATTTGCTGGGTTACAGCCCTGCTCTGGAACATTCAGGTGCGTCAAATTGGACTTCCAGAAAAGTCTGGAGGAGTGGGAAGAGAGTGGGTCACTGCGTTCACTCTTCACCCTGCTGTAGAATGTGAGAGAACCTCAACAGTCATCAAGTCCAGTGCTATAATTTCACAGACTAGAAAGACAAGGAGGTGTTTGGTCAAGATCACAATGGAGTTGTGGCAGAGGTAGGCATGGAGCCAGCCCTGATCCAGAGCCTGTGTTTTTCCTGATCTGGAGCAGGTGGCTCACCACACAGGTAGTTTCCACCAGGCACAGTCTCAACACCCATCCAGTTCTCTGCAGCCACAAGGAAGTGGATCATCACCTGGGGAAAGAGACAAGAGACAGGACCGTATGACCTTAACCAGATAATCACTCTTACTGGAAGACAATGACATTCTTCCTCGTTTCCTTGTCTAAATACATTTCCTCATCCCCAGGTCCCCTCCACACACTCACTCTTATGATAATTCACCAATGTTTTATATATTTATTATTCACATAGTTCTTTCATCCAAGTTCATTTTTAAATTTTTTTAGCTTTTCAAAGACATATTTTTAAGCATATGCAAACATGAAAGAATAGGGTAATGAACCTTCACGTGCCTTTGCCCAGGTTCAGGAATCACCCACTCATAGCCAATCCTCTCTTTTGTCTCCCCACCCGCTTCCCAGCCCAGCCCAGCCCAGAGATTGTGTCACTTCATCTAAAAATGTTTCAAATGTTTCAGTATGCATCTCTAAAATGCTACCATTGGCCAGGCATGGTGGCTCACGCTCGTAATCCCAGCACTTTGGGAGGCTGAGGCAGGTGGATCACCTGGGGTCAGGAGTTCGAGACTAGCCTGGCTAACATGGTGAAACCCTATTTCTACTAAAAATATAAAAATTAGGCAGGTGTGGTGGCACACACCTGTAGTCTCAGCTACTCGGGAGGCTGAGGCATGAGAATCACCTGAACTTGGGAGGTGGAGGTTGCAGTGAGCTGAAATTGCGCCACTGTACTCCAGCCTGGGTGACAGAGCAAAACTCTATCTCTAAATAAATAAATAAATAAATAAATAAATAAATAAATAAAGCTACTGTTGGCTGGATATTGTGGCTCATGCCTATAATCCCAGCACTTTGGGAGGCCAACGCAGGCGATCACTTGAGGTCAGGAGTTTGAGACCAGCCTGGCCAACATGGTAAAACCCCGTCTCTTCTAAAAATATAAAATTTAGGCAAGTGTGGTGGTGCATGCCTGAAATCCCAGTTACTTGGGAGACTGGGACATGAGAATCGCTTGAACCTGGGAGGTGGAGCTTGCAGTGAGCCCAGATCATGCCACTACATTCCAGCCTGGGTGACAGAGTGAGACTCTGAAAAAAAAAAAAAAAAAAAAAAAAGCTACTGTTGTTACTATTGTCTTGTTTTCTAATATTCATTTGCTTTTTAAAAGATAAATATAAGAATCCTTTCTTCTGCTTTTTTTTTTGTTTGTTTGTTTACCTTTTTTCCTTTTTCTACATTTTTGGGTTGGTCTTTCATTTATTTATGTGTTTTAATTTTCATTGATAGAGACATGTAATGCTGTCAATTTCTTTCTGATTCGATAGCATCCAATACATTTTCATTATCATTTTTAAGAAATTCTGTAATTTTGTTTTATATTTCTCCTTTGATTCAAAAATTATTTAACAGTAAGATATTTTTCTTTCTAAATTTCTGAGTATAAGAGCCTTTGCTTTGTTATATATTTCTAGTTTCACTGCATTGTGACCAAAGAATGTTGTTTTTATATAAGTTCAGTTTCTTAGAATGAATTGAGGTTTCTTTTTGAGTCCTAAAGCATGGTCAATTATTGTGAAAGTTACATGTACATTCCCTATGATCAGGATTCAGAATTTGATACAGATCTTTAGATTTATCTTATTGATTCTGCTGTCTTCTATATTATCTCCAATTTTTAAAAAACCATTTGATTTTCTCATACTGAGAGTGTTATATGAATATCCTTCTAGTATGGTGTGTTTGTTTACTTCTTTCAGCTGTGATAGCTTCTTCTTTGTAAAACAAACAAAAATACCTGCTGTTTGGGTGTGTGGATGTTAAGAACCTCACCAGCATTGTAGACTTCAGCACAATAAAGTGTTCATCTGTGTTTCTTTTAATGCTTTTTGATGTGAATTCTACTTTGTTAGGTATTAAAAGTACAATTCTTAATTTTTTTATTTGTAGTTGCCTGTTATGTCTTGGTCTAACCTTTCATTTGAACTTTTCTGAATCTCTTTGTTTTAAGTAAATCTCTCTTATGATTTCATGGCATTGGGCTTTGCTTTATTAGCCAGTCTGAAATCTCATGAGCCATGTGTCAACTCTGTCCCACTGCATGCATGTTTGTGTGTTTTAAGAGTCTTTTACTATGTGGTCTATTTTGTTCGCTCTCTTTTGTTAATTTTTTTTTTTTTTTTTAGGAAAGTTTGCATTTTTGTTCTAAAGGTTACTGTGACTAACATCCTCATATCATACTTTATATTAGCTGCCCCCCTTTGAGATCTCTTCTTATCTACTGGTTCCCTCTTATAAATAATATTGAAACTAGCTAGTTACGTTTTTTATCCCTTCTTTTTGTCTATACTTCAGTGTTGATCTGAAGTAATATCCTTCTCCTTTCAGTTAATAACTCTAAGAAAATTAGCACATTTATTTTATTTTTCACCTATTTCCCCCTTTTAATGATTGTATTGTATCTACATTGGCAGGGTACATAGCCATTACATACAATACTGTCTCCCTTAAAAGCATCCTTTATTTTAGATCCACAGTAAACATATATTTAATAATTACTACCAGTCCTCACTTTGATGACTCTTTAGTCAACCAACCCTTTTGGTTGTTTGAAATTGTTTGACGACAAATTCCTGAGAAAAGAATCATAAGAACAAAATTTTCTCTGTTCTTCCTTCATAATGATAATTGTTGTGGTATTTCTTACACTTAAAAGTTAGTTTGCTGAATATAGAAGTCCATAGAGTGTTGCTGTTGAACTCTGATGACAATCTGATTTTCCTTCTCTTAGAGATGAGATTATCTTTTTGTCTGAATTCCCATTGAATGTATTTTATTTTTCTTTTAAAGTTCAATAGTTTTATTATACCCTGTCTCAGTGTTGCCATTTTGGGTCAATTTTTCTAGGTATGTTCTTTCAATGTGTGCTTTAAGTCTTCTGTTTTTAAATGTTATGATTTTTTATTTATTTATTTATGGATTTTGGCATTAGCTCTGTTCCATTGATTTGGCTGTCTTCTTTGTGAACTCCTCTTATATGTAGTTTGGATCATTATTTTCCTATTTTCTATATCTGTTACATTTTCTTGAACACTCTAAAAATTTCTTTCTGTTTCTTCTTGATATTTAAAATGTTCTATTTTTCACCTTCTGTTTATCTTAAGGCATTATCCACTGTCATTTGCCAGCCTTGTGTTCATTCTAGTTTAGTTTTTATTTCCTGTTTTTTCTTTTACTTCTAATTATTTTCTGAATGCTAACTCCCCCCCTTTTCAAATCTTCCTTTTCTCCAATGACTTCATTTCCAAGCCTTTCTAATTTATTTTAATGTGATCTTCTCTATCCTTTAAGATATTTTTTAGCACATTTGGAATACTAGGGTGTCGTTTCACATGGTTTGTGGGCCTATCTTTTTAGTCTGCCTTCATCATTTGTACAGGGACATGATTCTGTTCCTGGTGTGTGTTTTCTTATAATGACTTTGTATGTATTCTTTGGCAATCCTTTTCTGTTTCTCAGTTTTAAGGGAAATGACTCTTCTTGTGCTTTCTAGGAGGGTGCATGGGCCAGCTTTTTACAGCTCTGGTCTCCTTGTTCTGTCGTCTTTGTGAAGAAATAAAACACATAGTCTTCTACTTTGTAGTACCTGCCTCCTCTAATTATTTTCCTTCCTTTGCCTCTGTTGTCCTTGTCTTGCTTAATTTAAATTCTACCCACAGCAGCTTCTTCTCAGGGCATATTTCATTTGGTTTTTATGAGTTCCCAGGACCCATTCTATACCAATGTTCTTAAACCTTACCGAGGGCCCCGGGTGCTCACCCATTAACTGGATTCTGCAGATCCCCACTTCTAGTTTCAACCACTGTGGTCAGATGGGCAAGCTGTGCATTCAGTGAGTACCTCTGGGGACTTTGGAGTTCTCCTGTTGCCAGGGCCATCAGAGGCGCCCCTTGCCTTCTTTCTGCACGAATGCTCACAGCAAGCAGGGCTTGTAGCTGACAGTGGTTTGTCCTTACCTATTTATATTTTGGAACTTGTGAACATATCTTTTCACTCAGTTTTGTTGTTGATAGAGTCCGTAAGTTTTAATTTTGCTATCCTGATTGTTATATGTGCTTTCATATGGGAGGCTTAGAAAAGTTTTCAAACCCCACTGCTATAGCTATCTTCCCAGAATCCCTCCCAAGGCATGTGAACATGGCTAGGCTGCTGGTTCCAATTCTAAACTCCTTGAAGACAGGGAGACTGATCTTCTGTGTCCCGGAGCACTATATAAGGATAGGTTTAAAATTTTGTTAACCGATAATAAAAGTAATACATTATTATTCCTCCTAATTTAGAAAATACAGACTTTGTAGGAGAGTATGGGGCTGTCCTCACTGGAGGATGAAGTTTGCCCATGTGACAGGTGGAGACTGTTCAACAGGAAACTGCCCCCTGGGGTGACAGCAACCCTTTCTGGGAAGCTGCCGGAGGAAACGCTGCTTCACTTTCTGAAAAACCGGCTGGGAGACTGGTGGGACTGGGAAGCCCTCAAGGGGTGCTTTTGAACTCACTGGAAGCTGGGCGAGGGGCCAGCAGAACTCACTAGAAAGCTGCATACGGGGGTGCCACTGAAAATCCTTGAGGGAGGCTGCAACTGAGTGTCCGGTACCCCGTGGGAGAAAGAAGGAAGCAGAGCACAGGGAAACCAGCGGAGAAGCACTTCCCCCTGCAGTGTGCCTCTAGTACCCTCTACTGGCAAAGCTCAGCATCGTGCCATTTGCAAAAGAGATGTTGGCAAGATTCAGCCCCAGTATCACAAGCGGTGCAATGAAGGATGGGTTGGGAGAAGTGAGGCAATAAAGTGATAAGTGACACACTCGTACCCTGAAACACAATTATTGAGGTAGTGTGCCCCTTTGGTCCTAGGCATTGCCCCCCAAGGACTCAGCCTTTCAAGTTTTCTCACTTTCTTCCCTCAGGTTTTCCCTGGGGGGGGAAGAACATGAACTCTGGATGATGTTCATGGATGTCATGGAAGCTGAAAACAGTCCCGCTTGGGTCTCAGAAGCTTAGGCTATTAGACAGGAAGGGTCACTTAGCCAGGTTGGCCTCATGTCCAGGTTTGCACCTGCTATCCCAACCACTGTCCTGTTAGTGCTCCTCTTACTCTCCCAAGTGTCCCGCTCAGGTGATAAATTACATGGTTCCCTAAAGGCAACCAGCATCGAGTCCAGTCCCCTGACTTCACAGATGAGGAACCTTCTACACTGATGTCGAAGAAGAGGCTTTGTGGGGAAGTGGAGAGGACTGGACTCGGCTTTGCTGTGCAACGTTGGCTTGTTGCTAAGCCTCTATCTAAAATGGTCCACCAAGAGGTAAAATGAGGTCATGTGTCCAGAGCATCAGGCATACATTGTGACCTGATGCGCCAACCTCTGCCATGTACCTCCTCCATCTGCCCACCTCCCCAATCCCTGTCTCACATTCTCCAGTCTGTCTTTCAGACAGAAACAACAGGGCACATTGATAACAGTGGAGCACTACACCCCTTCAGAATAGACACTGCTAACAGAAAAGTTCCAGGGTGCAAATCTCAATTTGTTTGGAAAGGAGGATCAGGGCTGTAAACGTCCAGGGATTGCTAAGCAAGAAGAGAATATTGAGCACTCTCTCCAGTTCATGCCTCTCTCTCCTCAAAGTCCCTCTTCCTGGTGGCTACCAGAGGCTTAAGCAAGCAACCAGGAGCAAACACCACTCTGGGTAGGCAGGTCCAGCTCAGGTGCGCCTATTCCTTGGGAAAGAGCATCCCAAGATCTCCACCTGGTGGCCAAGCTATAGAACACACTCCCTGGCCAACTGTTGATCAACGTTTAGAGCAGCTACCCTGTGGCCATTTACAAAAGAAACAGGCTGGAACCTTCTCTACAGGTGACCTGATGGTGGCTGCTCCTGGAGGCTGATTGGAAGCATGTGTCTTTCTCAGGCCACACTTTGACATGGCATGAGAGACTTCTCTGCCACACTTGCTGCCCTGGATCCAGAACAGGTTACTCCAGGATTTCTCAGCCTCAGTACTCTGAACATTTGGGGCTGGATATTTCTTTGTCGGGGCTGGGGGTGAAGCCATTCTGTGCATTGCATGATGTTTAGCAGATCCCTGGCCTCTACTTACGAGATGCCACTAGCAACCTGCTCAGTTAGGACAACCGAAAGTGTCTCCAGATGTTGCCAAGGTCCTATGCGGGAGAGACAAGACACAAAATCACCCCAAGTTGAGAATAACTGGGCTACTTAACCCAGTTATTAAGTCAGCTTAATAAATGAACAGTCAGCTGTTCATTTAACAAACATCTCTGTTCTTAGCAAAATGGCAAGGTGAGCAGTGGTGACTCTGTCCAAGTCAGACCAACAGCAGTCCCTGGGCACCCCCAATGTGCAGGGCTCTAGGAAGCAGTGATGAAATCAGTCCTTAGTCTCAGTCTTCTAGAACCACCCCTGATAAAGTTTTGGCCACATGCTCCCCCATCCCCTATGCACAAGCACAGGCACACATATTTTGAGGCTGACCTCTTGTAGGTCTTAGCTCAGGAGCTGACCTCTGGAAAGCAAAACCTGTTCAAATGAGGTTCAGGTGAGTGCATGCGGTCTCCGTCTCAGACTCGGAAGCTCCCTTGAGTAATCATAAGAACAGCTACTGTTGTTTTCAGCATAAAATACATGTCCAGTCCTGTGCTCAGTGCTTCTCCAACTTCAGTCCTCACTACAACTCTGAGAGGTGGTGCCCTTTTACAAATGAGAAAATTGGACTCAAGATTTATTAACTTACCCAAGGCTTCGGCGCTTATAATGATAGAGACTAATTTTGGACTTGGATTCCACACAGCCTTCTGCAAGCCATTGCAGTTTCCAGTGAGCTGCTTTCTTGGATGCCATTTAGAACCTGTCATCAGTAGCTCATGGTTTAGGCTTTGAGGAATGTCTCCTTTTTCTCTGCTTCCAGCATGCTATTTTTTTTTTGAACAAACTAATGGCATCTCAAGGAAAGAGACCATGTCTTTTGCTTTCCTTGGGCTGCTTTCAGAGACAAGTATGGTGCTTGGAACATAGGTGCTTGACACATAGGTGCTCCAAAGCGCCCGCAGGTTCACAAAGTCAGTCCCCTGAGACAAGTAAGGTGCTTGGAACATAGATGCTTGACACATAGGTGCTCCAAAGCTCCCGCAGGTTCACAAAATCAGTCCCCTGAGACAAGTAAGGGGCTTGGAACATAGATGCTTGACACATAGGTGCTCCAAAGCACCCGCAGGTTCACAAAGTCAGTCCCCTTCCACAGAGAGCAGTGTCTCTCAAAATTATGACTTATGACTACCCTGTCTGGAAACCTCCTTGGCCTCTTTTCCTTGGAACCATAGCTAATGAAGAGATCCATCTCATCTCCACCTACATCTCCCGCTGGTGGGCAATCTAATTAGGTTCTTTCTACAATTAACTATTCATAATTAAAGAGGAGCAAAGCCCATGTGTCATTCTTTAACTCTATCCATTAAACAACAATGTCCAATTTTGAAATCCCTCTTCAGACAAGGAAAAGTGGTGCATGTGTGGGCTAAGAATTCTCCAGATATGCTAACCTAAATTTAATTATGCAAGGAGAACAGAGGTTTCACTTCATTCTTCCTGGAAGTACTGTAATTAAAACTCAATTAGGGGCAGCACTGGCCAGCATCATTATTCGAGTGTCACCCTGTTGAAGAGACAAACAGCTCAGTGCTGCTCATGCAGACATCAACCTGAAGCCTTTGCGAGTAAAGGGGTCATCCGGATCATCCTCTGTCTTTCAGCATCTTCTAAAAGCACCATTTGTTTAATTGATTTCTATTCCTTTTTAACTGTTTAAAACTGTTCTAGTCAAGCTTCCAGGTCAAAAGACGAAACAACCATTCAGATATCTTGTCTAATCATAGTTCACCAGGTACTTATAATGGGATGGATGCTTCACACACAGTGTCTTATTTGATCTTTAGATTAACCGTAGGAAGTAGGCATCATTCTTATGTAAAGACAAATGAATAAAGTCTTAAAGAAGTTAAAGAATCTTCCATTGGTACCAGTGGAAAGTGGTAGTGCCAGGATTTAGATTGACAAGTCTGCTACTAGAGTCTGCACTCTTAAACATCTTGTTATATTGGTGTTTTGAAAAAGTTTTCCAAAGATCTGATATTTGACATCACAGAGAGACTTCTTCTGTCTGGTTTTGACTATAAACCCAACACACACATATCAAATACAGGGGATCCTGAATTCTTCTTGCACACTGTGTGTTGGCAAGAAGGCTGATGAGCTAGAAGGATTTGTGTGGCTCCAGTCAATTCACCACTGCCAGAGAAACACATTCCAGGCCCAGTCCACAATTTTAGTGGGGCTGTCTGCACAGATCACCCACACCAGCAGACAATCCGCATGGCTCTTTCTCAGGAGATCCACCAAGAGTGCCTACCAATGAGTGAGGCATCTTACCTGGGGCCACCACGTGCAGTTGGCAAGTTGTGTCCTTCTCAGGGGCACCTACCAAGGGGTGAGTGTACCTGAGTGTCAGCTTGCACTGCACCCCAGACAAATACATGGCAACTCTCCTACTTCTCTTTTCTTTCTTTTTTTCCTTGAGACAGAGTCTCACTCTTGCTGCCCAGGCTGGAGTGCAATAGTGTTATCTCGACTCACTGCATCCTCCACCTCCCAGGCTCAAGCGATTCTCCTGCCTCATCCTCCCAAATAGCTGGGATTACAGGTGCCCACCACCACGCCGAGCTAATTTTTGTATTTTTAGTAGAGACAGCATTTCACCATGTTGGCCAGGCTGGTCTCAACCTCCTGACCTCAAGTGATCCACCTACCTTGGCCACCCAAAGTGCTGGGATTAAAGGCATGAGCCACCGTGCCCGGCTCCTCTTCTACTTTTCAAAGGTTCCAGTGGGCTACCAGTGACTTGACCCTACTGTCTTTAGAATGCTCAGGCTCACAGTCCACTGGACATACTGCCTCTTGCTCTTACCACACAGAATACAGAGTAAATTCGAACCCTCTGAAGGCAAGCCTCTGAGTCCTTTCCAGAAGAAGGGGCAATAAATATGAGGACCTGGAGGGAAGGGCCATATCCCTCCCTTTCCCTTTTCCTGAGGACTTAAGGCCCTTTTTACCTATATCTGCTCTGTTCCATTACTTCATTTTGTTCTCCCCTACCACCCTCTGGATGCCACTTCTCTACAGACAAACAGATTGTGTAATAAGCAACTCTCAAGGAATCAAGGTCCCAGAATGAGGACAGGAAGAGTTTGCTGTTGAGATCATTGCTTCTTCCAATATAGAGAACCATGGTCTGACATTTCAGAAAGCTCTGGGTGCAGCTGAGCTGTCAGGGAGGGGTGGAGCATGAGGGGTGGCTCACATGCTGGGTTACAGGATAGCTGAATTGTTGGGTCATCCATCCATCATTCATTCATTCCTTCACTTAAAACTCACCCACTGCCAAAAGATATTTACGGCAGCTTAATATACATCTAATATTGAAGGTTAAATGAAAGATAACATAACACAACCACTTTAGAAAACTGTCCGAAAGTTTCTAACAAATGTAAACACACACCTACCCTTTGGCTCAGCAATCTCATCCCTAGGTCTTTACCCGAGAGCAATGAATCTATATGTTCCCACAAAAGACTTCAGAATATTTGTAGCAGCTTTATTCATCATACCCCCAAATTAGAGATGTCCTTGTGTCAATCAAAGGAGAATGAATAAACAGACCATAGTACATTCATATGATAACTTTCTATGCAGTAATTAAAGGGGACAAATTTCCAAATATGTACAACATGGATGAATCTTACAGAAATTATACTGAGTGAAAGAAGTCAGATGCAAAAGTGTATGTAGCATTTGCTCATAACCTACGCACATCCTCCCTTGTGCTTTAAATCATCTCTAGATTATGTGTAATACCTAAAACAATATAAATGCTATGAAAATTATTATTATTATGTATTTTTTATTTCTATAGTTTTTATTGTTGTATTGTTGTCTTTTATTGTTTTCTTTTTCAAATATTTTTGATGCACAGTTGGTTGAATCCATGGATGTGGAACCCATGGACAGGGACGGTTGATTGTATTTATGAGTCCACTTACATGATGTTCAAGAAGCAGCAAAAGGAATAGATGGAAACAGCATTTAAAATGGTGGCCCCCTTGGTGTGATGGGGAGCAGGAAAGGAATGAGTGAGAGGAGGCTGTGGGACTTTCTGGGAAGATGGAGATGTTCAATATCTTGATTTGGGTGGGAATCACACAGAAGTACACATTTGTCAAAACTCATCAAAATGTGCACTTAAAATCTGTGCATTTCAGTCTCCGGAGAATATACGTAAAGCAAAGCGGAACAAGTAGAAACAACAGCAAAAACCTCTGTGATTTTCTTATAAAACAGGGAGGCAGTCTAGAGCCAGATGGGCTGGATTCGAACCCCGTTCCAGCTCTTACAGTTCGACCAAAAAGTTGATTCAAGGGCTGGTTAATCCAAGTAACATTACCAAGCCTTTGTAGATAACTTCATGGTTTACAAACCCCATTCCAGCTCTTACTCCGTTACAGCTCTTACCAGTGCCCATAGTCACACCCAGTGGATGACAAACTCTATTTAAAAGAAATATTAACCATTCAGGAAATGGGGCCTTTACTTGGAGA
The DNA here is from genome assembly GCF_002776525.5 of Piliocolobus tephrosceles. Lineage (NCBI taxonomy): Eukaryota > Metazoa > Chordata > Mammalia > Primates > Cercopithecidae > Piliocolobus > Piliocolobus tephrosceles. The sequence goes on along the minus strand of NC_045444.1, from coordinate 975,523 downwards.
CCATAAATTGAGGGTCTCCAAGATGGGGCTTTAGGAAAGGGCTCATGAACCTCTTGAAAGTACTTGAAAATTCAATGTACATACTGTATGTTCGTGTTGGGAGATGGTATATAGCTTTCAGTCAGACTCTAAGATGATTGCTCTAGGACTCCAGAATGAGATGATTAATACAAATGAACATCAAAGTTAAACCCCGAGGCTCCTGTTTTTCTTTTCCCTAGAAGTGAATTCCTAACACCAGCTCACCCGCAGGGGAGGGAATTACACAGCGCGTGGGTCCCAGAAGGTGGGAATCCCAGGAGCCACCTCAGGGGCTGCTCTCACGGGAGGGGATGAGTAAGTCGCAAACGTAGCTTTCTTGTGATTTAACAAAAGACAAGGGTGAGGATTGAGCTTTCATAGCTTTGTAAGGGAACGATGCCCATCTGTGTGTACTACTCGACCACAGACATAGCGGGCAGGTGGCAGGGCTGGGTCGGGGGAGATAGAGGTAACAGAAATCCCTGAGCTTGCAGATAAGCTATGCTTCAGATGTTCGGGGAGGGAGGAAAGGGACTTAGGAAGCAGGACAAACTGTGGAGTGGGAGCTCCCCACCCCCACCCCCACCACCATTTCCCCTTCTCTATCATCTCCTCCGTCCTCACTTCTTGGCTTCTTGCACCAGGAGAAAGTTCTTGGTGTCTCTTTTTGAGGCCCTAGAAGTTGTTTCTACTCAGAACATGAAGAATGGTGGTGGAGCCTGGCCCAGCCCCGTGGTGGGTAAAGTTGACAAATGGATTGCTCATGGGCAGCAGAGCAGGATGAAAGTCAGATTTAAAGTCTGGCTCCACTGTGTGGGTGGTCCAGGGGACCTCGAAAAAGGGTTTTTCCTTCAGTGTGCCTCAACTCGTTGCCTACGAAATGAGAGTAAAAATCCCGCCTTCATGTAGTGTGTTAAGGTCTAAACAATACGGGGCTTGGCGCGTAGCACTTAGTAGGGCTCTGCATACAGTGGGCACTACAGTAAATCTCCCACAGCTACTATGGACCCACTGGTGATTCTGATCATTTTACCTACCGTTGTCTGGCCAGTTAAGTGAATGTTACTTGGGTTTATGAATTCATTCAGCAAATAATCCTTGAGCTGCTACTAACTGCTAGTGCTGTGCTAGGGCCCTGGGCCACAGCAGAGAATAAGATGGATACACAGTCACATCCTTCTGGGGTCCAGCCCTCTCTGAGCCACTGGCGTCTGCTGGGTCACAGCAGCCCCTGCTTCTGTGCCAAGGACTCCTCAGGGAGAGACTCTGGCCCTCCCCTTCCCTTCTCAGATTGATTGACATTCGGGGACATGGAAGGGGTGGGACAGGGCTGGGGTGTGGGGAGGGCTGACAAGCATGGCAGGTTCCTGAGTCCTGGCTGAGAGTGCCTTTGATGAAGGTGCCAGAGGTAAGAGCCTTGTTATCTGATTCCCAGTGATTCATTACTGCCGGCGTTGACAGCTACCTTGGCATCCTCCTTGGTCCTGCCTGGGGCTCAGAGCCACGGTACACCCTGAAGCCCAATGGGAAAAGCCACCACCTGCCTTTGGACCAGGAAAGCAAGCATCGTTTTAGGGGCTTCTGTGTGGGGAAATTTTCCTGGTCACAGCTTTGAGCCATGGCGATCATCCGGCCTGAGATGGAACTGATGAAGTCCAACCAAAAGTGGGCAGCAGTGATACCTGAGGAGAAGCAGTTCCCAGGGGAGCAGTTTGAGGGCTGGGTTAGGGGGTTCTGGGGGAGCCTTTAGTCCCAGCTCACCCTTGCCACTCTTGAACAGCAGCAACAACAGTCAGCATTAACATAATAAAGCGCATTACCCCGTAGCCAAAACTCTGCGAGCCAGAAGCATTTGAAAGTTCAGAACGTTAGGGTTTTGAAGAAAGTAAGATAGTACAAAAAGTGAATGGTTCCTGACGTCCCCAAGGGGTGTGGAGCAGCACCCCCATAACCAAGCACACAAGATGGATGAGTGTTCAAGCCAGAGAGATAAAGATGATAAATGGTTTCACATCTACTTCTGAAGGGTTTTGCTAGCAAACAGGTTGTGCAAAAACGTGATTTTCTGAGCCTTTTGCATCCATGATCATAAATAAGGGATTGTAGGAAAGAAGTCCAGTAACAGTTATAGCGCTAATAATATTGTTTCAGCTCTACAATATTTTCTCAATCTTATTCAAGTGGGAATAAAATACCTCTAGGAAACTGCATTTTTATATATCTACACATAACATGCAGTTTAAGTAAAAAACTGCATTTTGTTAGACCCCAGCCCCTTATCGCCACCCCAATTTTCCCAGTGTGAGAATTCTGGAGCCGTCCGTGTGGAAATGGTCACCCATGGAAGGCCCGAGTGAGGAGATGCCTGGAAGGATGTCAGAGTCCAGAGTCCTGCTTCACAGAGAAGCTGCCCCCGAGGCAGGCAAGGGCGATCTGCAGCCTTGGTGCAGCCCTTCTGGAGCAAAAGGCCAGGATCTGAGACTGGGAAAGAAGGCGCTCTCCCTTCTCCCTGCATGGCTGAGGGTTGCTCTTTCCTGGCTTTCAGCTTGGGGTGTGGGGGATGGGCTACACAGACACAGAGTTAGGTGGAAGGGGCCTGAAGGGGGCCTCTTGCCTCTGGCTGGATGGGTAAACTCCACATCCCTCTACGGAAGTCCTTTCCTTTATCCTTGAGCCATGGATATGGGAACTACGAGGGGAAGGCAGAGTTGGTGCTGTGGCCAGAACCTCAAAGGACAGCCAGTGTCCTGGAGGCATCAATACTGACCATAGGTCAGGGGGAGACAGTTGGTGTCACAGGTGCATTTCAATCACAGGGGATGCAGTCCAGGGACTGACTTTTTAATTGAGTTACCAAAGCTCATTTGCACACTAAAGTCCAGGAACATGCGATCAAAGAGAAGAGCATCTCAGAGATACAGGGAGTGGAAAATGGCAGGTTCAGCCTCCGCAGCTCTGCACGGATTTTCTCTGGCATCGCCAACCTTGGAAGATCAGCACTGCCTTAGCAAGCATTATGACTTCGTGAGCAGACACAGTGTTCACACAACTATTGCATTGGATCATTCATATGGCCCTCCCAATAAGGTGTCATTATCCCCATTTCGTAGATGCACTCAGAGAGCAAGTAACCGGTGACGAAGCTGAGATTCAAACCTCGGTCTGCTGAGTCTGAAGGTCACACTCTCTCTCTGTGCTGGGGGACTTGGCTGCTGGACTTGCTACCTCCTGTTGCTGTTTGTAACATAGTAACCACAGGAGCAATGTTAACAGTGCTTTTACTGTATCCAAGAGAACAAGGATTTAGGATACAGCCCAAAACACCCTAGGAACCTGATCCTCCCTTAGCCTTCCCTCCTGTTTTGAAAAGTCGACCCAAGGTCTGGTTAATTCAAGTAACATCACCAAACCTTTGTCCATAACTTCATGGTTGACAAAGCCCTTCTCCATACTGTGCCTCATTTTGATACTCTGAATGAAAAGGCAAGATCTGTGAGGAGGCCTTTATAGCTCTATTTTATGAATTTTGGAACAGAGGCTCACTGAGAAACACGCCTCCCACAGCTAGCAGGCAGACGGCAAGGACCCACTGCCAGATTCCTTTATGATATGTGTGGTGCTCCAACAGTCCCCCCATTCTACTTCAAACTTTCTTCCAAGGTTTTCTGACATGGTCAGCCTCTATCCAATTCAGGGAAGGTTTACCATTTTGGGTTCCAAGAACCTAAAGATTTATATTGCCATAGTTGGTTTATATTGTCATAAATAGCTCTGAGAATTAATTTCAGGAAGTTGACATCAAAGGACCCACCTGAGATGAGTGATATTTCCTGACTCCAAGGGACAAGGAAACACCCACTGGGGGATTGTGCCTTCATCAAACAAACTTCAATTCCAATCTTTTTTTTTTTTTTTTTTTTTTATCTTAATAGGAAAAAAAAATAGCTCATGTGAAGTCCGGAATCCAGGCGCTTTCCCATATGTTTATATCGGTTTACCAGTTGATGGATTCATTTACAGCCTTATTTATTAGCTTTTCCACTTCAATTGAACCTCCCTACTGCAAACTATCAAGGGGCACACGTATTGACTTAAATACACGGAAAGGAATAGCTTCTGTGCATGTTCTTACTCGCCAAATGGAGGCAAGCCTCAGCTAGGGACAGGGTGCATTTTATAACCTACCAATGAGTTAAGATCTGTTTGAAAAATACTGGCCTAGGAGTTCCCAATGTATATGCATATATTTTGACCTACCATTTTCATTTTTAGAAATTTTAGTCCCCTAAATAATGATAGTGTATTGAGAACTGTGTGCAAAGGTACCCACTATAATAACAGACACAATCAGAAAAAAATAGCTATCTTAATGCCTGACAGTTACTTAAATGATTGTACATTTATGCAGTAATATAATAGATTTCCTTTAAAATTATGTACTAGAAAAATATTTCATGATAGATATACTGAATGAATAGAATACGTTATGTACCAGTATTCTTTGTTTTTCAGCAAATATTTGTTTCCAGGTATGACAGTGAACTAGACAGACATGGACTCTGTCTTCACATGGCTTTCAGTTGAAGAGGACGCAGAAAATAAATGGAATTACAGACAGAGTGATTGCATTCGGTGCTGGGAGAGGTGAAGAAGGAAGTGCTAGGGGAACAACGAAAGGGGGGGCCCAGGTCAGACTTGACCTGCACTTGCTATTCAGGTTGAGTCAGAGCTTGCACAGCAGTGACTTCTTAACTGGGACATGAGGACGTTCAGGGGCTCAGCAGAGGTAGGTGTGGGGCTGGGATGAAGGGAGGGAAGAGGCCTCAGGTGAAGGCAGCTAGTGTGACCACAAGTCCCGGGGGCTCTTGAAAAGTTTTATGCTAAAGAGTGACCTGGTCAGGTTCACACTTTAGAAGGGCTCCTCTCTAGTGTGGAGAATGGACTGTGGGGGTTCATGCTAAAAAGCAAAAAGTCTGACACATAGAGGAAAGTCAGAGATGATGGTAGACTAATGCAGAGGAGCTGGAAATAAGTAGGTTGATCCAGGAGATATTTAGAGAATGTTGACTAGGGCTCATTGATTGGATATGGGTGGTAGGGGAGGAAGGAGGTCGATATTAACTGCTAACCAGCTTTCTGGTTTGGTCACCTGGATTAAGAGTGATTCTCTCAGGTGACAGAGAACACAGGGAGGGAAACTTTGTTGGAGGAGGAGGAAGAGGTGTTGGGTTCCACTAGGGTTCGTTCATTTAGAGTTCTCCACTGGGGACACTTAGGAGGCAGGTGGAGATGAAAGTTTGTAACTCAGGAGAGAGATAAAAACTGGAAGTAGAGATTCAAGAGTGACTCATCATCAACTGGGCACAAGAAAAGGCAAAACTGGACTGAAAGAAATAAAATCAGAATTTGTGAGGGGCTGAGGGTAGGGGAAAGTGATTGCAAAGAAGCACAAAGGAATATTGGGATGGGATGGCACCATTCTCTATCTTGATAATCATCATGCTTAGACACTGAATACATTTGTCAAAAATTATAAAGTTAAAATTGGTTGATTTTTTTTGTACATAAATTATACCTTAAGCTGCTTTTTTTTTTTTCCAAAACAAAGAATAAAGAAAATCCAATGCCTATCATAATCTAGAGATACAACTCTTAGGTTTATACCCAACATACAGGTGCACACATGTGCACCAAAACACATATTCACTGAAGTTCATAGCAGCCTTATCTGTAGTAGCCCCAACCTGGAAACAACCAAAATGTCCATCAATAGTAAAATGATGAATTGTGGCAGATCATACAATGTGTCATCACACATTCATCATTTTACTATTGAAAAAGCAAACTCTGGCTACATACAAGATCCCAGATGAATCTCAGGCAGAATGTTGAGCTAAAGAAGCCACATGCAAAAGAGTACATGTGATAAAGCATTCCATTTACGGGAACTTCAGAAACAAGTAAAACTAATCTGCATGATTGAAATCAGACTAATGGCTACCTCTGCAAGGAGACATGACCAGGAAGGGCATGAGAGAGCCTTCTGGGGCCTGGAAATGTTAAATATGCAGGTTTAGGTGGCAATAATACAGGTGTACATATATGGAAAAGTTTCATAAGCTAGACACTTCAGATCTGTAAAATTTTATTGAATGTAAGTTATACCTCAATAAGAAAATAATGTAAGACGTATCTGTAAGATTAAGTTCCTATTCATTTCAATTCCTTGAATTTATATTTGGCAGACATATAGACAAGGTGAGTTGGGGCTTTGATCTGCTCTCTGTGAAAACAAGGAAATTAGTAGCATATACAATGGCCATGCTGAGTCTCCTTATGAGTGAAGAGTTGTTTGAGAATTGTCTTGACAGTTTGGAAAATTACAATCTGTGCAATCACGTGTATTTCACATTGAATGTGCTAATTATAACCATTTCTTATCTATGCACCAGATCAGATTTCCCAGCCACTGCCACCAGGGCCCCTGGATTCTTGAGAAGACTTAATTGCCATCTCCCAGTGTCCTTGACTGAAGACCTGTTTAAAAGTGCTTTAGCAAATGCTTGAGCTGTAGGAGGAGTGCTGAGCTGTCCATTTTGCAGTGCTTAGAGGGTGAGGGCCCCTTCTGCTGCTCTCCTGTTACACTGGGTTCACTGGTGGATGTGCAAGCTTGCTGTAGCCAGAAGCCCTCATTACGTTATGGTCTTTATGTTTAGGAAAAGCGTTATTGAAAGCAGAAGATTGTGAGCCCCAGCTCCCCTAGAGCCTGGAAAGGAAGGGGGATTCAGAGTCAGTCTCACTAAATTGATGCTAGGGGCTAGGCCAAGCATATTTCCTGCATTATCTAATGTTCTCCTCTTGGTGACATGGCAGATGGCACTCCAGACCAACATGGGAGGAGGCAATAGGGATGGAACTACTGGGCATCCAAGTAGAAAAACATAGCATCGAATCCTTTCCTCCTCCACATACTCTGTACTTTGCAGTAAATCCCGGGAACACAGAGGACTGACAGGTGAAAGGTAAGACTTCAAAACTTTTCAAAGAAAATATGGAAGAGTATCTTTCTGACTTTGAGTTCAAGATGATTTCTTAAACACAAGAGAGAAAAAGCACTAACTTCAATAAGGAAAAATTAATAAACCGGACGACATTAAAATTAACTCTGTTCATCAAAAGACACCAAAAGAACCGTGAAAGGGCAGGCCATAAACCAGGAGAAAATATATGCAACATCTGTAGCTGGTAGATTAGTATCCAGAATATATAAAGAACTCCCGCCCACGCATTAGAAAAAAGGATAGCCCAGCAGAAAATGAGCAAAAGCTGCAAATAGGCATTTATCAGAAGAGGGAAGTAAAAAATAACCCAGTGAGATGCAATTGTAGTAAAAATGCTAAGTTCTGGGCAAGACATGGACTTCAATGTTAATCCATTTCTGCTATTTCTGATGAATGTACATTTGATGCAGTACAACTTGATGCTTTCCACCGCAACGTGATGGAAATGTGTGACCTAGCACTTTGACTTCACTTATATACATGAGAGCAGGAGTTTGCAAACTGAGGCTGGTGGACTTTGTTTTTGGTAAATAAAGTTTTATTGGAAGTCAGCCACACTTACTTGTGAATATATTGCTGATGGCTGCTCTTGTAACACACAACAGCAGAGCTGAGTAGTCACAACAGAGACCTTAAGGCCCCAAAGCCTGCAATATTTACTAGCTGATATTTTGCAGACAAAGTTTGCAACCCTGATCTAGAGACAGTTTTAAGGTATCGTTTTCTCTTTACCTATGACTTTCTAGAACTCATACCATTTTAACAGACTTTATTTTTAGAACAGTTTTAAACTCATAGGGAAATTGAGAAGACAGTAGAGAATTCCCATAAACTCCCTCACCCAGTTTTCTCTGTCATTGACCTTAGCATGGTACCCTTGTTACGTACTGCTACATGAATAACTGAAGTCCATAGTTCATTCACATTTTCTTAGCTTTTATCTAATGTCTTCTGCTCCAAGATCCCACCCATTTACTTGACATATTTCCTTAGGCTTCTCTTGGCTGTGAGAGTTTCTCAAACTTTCCTTGTTTCTGATGACCCTGACAGTTCTGAGGAGTACTGGTCAGGTATTTTGTAGAATGTCTCTCTATGGAATTTATTTGATGTATTTCTCATGATCAGACTGGGGTTATGGGCTTTGGGGAGGAAGACCACTGAGGTAAAGTGCCATTTTTATCATTGTGTGAAGGATATGTACTAACATGATTTATCACTGTTGCTACTGACCTTGATCAGCCGGCTGAGGTAGTATGTGTCAGATTGTGACACTGTAAAGTGACTCTTTCCCCTATACTCCTTGGCAGCCCAGCCCACACTTAGCAGGTAAGGATGTATGCTCTTCCTTGAGGCTGAAATATACATATATATCAGAATAGGTTTACTGCCCTAAAAATTCCCTGGGCTTCACCTATTCACCACCACTCTCCAAGCCCCTGGCAACCACCAGTCTTTTTACTGTCTTCTAGAGACGTTTTTGTGCATGTATACCAAAAGACAAAAACAAGAATGTTCACAGAAGCAAAGAGCTAGGAACAACCCAAATGTCCGCTGACAAGGGGATAGATAAATAAAATGAGATTTATTCCAACAATGAACTCTTATACAGCTGGGAACCCGACTCAAGCCCCGTTACATGCATGCAACAGTGATGAATCTGAGAAAAGTAATTCTTAGTGAAAAAGTTAGTCTCATAGACCACAGAATATCATTTTTTATGAAACTCAGATACAAGTAAAACTAAACAAAATGTAATAAAACCAGTTTTTAAAAGGCAAAGAAGGCCAGGCATGGTGGCTCACACCTGTAATCTCAGCACTTTTGGAGGCCAAGGTGAGTAGATCGCTTGAGCCCAGGAGTTCAAGACCAGCCTGAGCAGCATGGTGAAACCCCATCTCTACAAAAAAATTTAAAAAATTAGCTGGACACGTTGGTGTGTGGCTGTAGTCCCAGCTAATCCAGAGACTGAGGCAGGAGGATCGCCTGAGCCCAGGAGGTCAAGACTGTGGTGAGCCATGATCTTGCCACTACACTCCAGCCTGAGTGACAGTGAGACCCTGTCACAGGCAAATATATAAAATTTAGGATAGTGATTAATTTGGGCAGAGGCAAGGAAATGGGACAGGGAAGACACGTATACATAGACGATTCACCCACCTTGGCTTCCCAAAGTGCTTGGATTACAGGTGTGAATCACCATACCTGGCCTTCGTTGCCTTTAAAAACTGCCTTTATTACATGTTGTTTAGTTTTACTTGTATTGGAGTTTCATAAACATAGAATCACTGTTGTTCTAGTTCTTGAAATTAGTTCCTGAGTATTTATGATATGATTTTAAACACATTCATTTGTAGGTATACATATACATCCACATACATGGATATCTCTTGTATGTGTTAAATATACTAGGTATTTTTCATTGTGATAATGCCTAATTTATGGGATTGTTGCAAGAATTAAATGAGATAATATAGGCAATAATTGACAACAATTGCATTTATGAGAATTATCATCTCCTGAGAAATCATGGTTGGTCTCCAGAGACAGAGATCCAATATTTTTTTTAAAAAAGGAAAGAAATCACATTTGGCCACTTCAGCTCCATGTTCGGATCACCTCCTGAACGTGAGTTAGACTCGAGACTGGGCATTTCTTGTAGGTCACCACCAATGAGGCAGTATTTGAGTCTTCTTCATCAGTGTCTCAAATTCCACGGTTAGATTTATGAACTTAGGGAGCCAGAAGTGACTTTGGAGGTCATCCGCTATAACCTTGAAGAGGAGGAGCCCAGAAATGTTGAAGGTTTTCCTAAAACTACTCTATTCTACTCAGGGTTCTTCCAACCCTGAGTCCACAGCCATTTCCCCAGTTTTTAGTGTGACAGGGCCAATATTATAGATGTGGAAGAACTGAAATGAGGTGGACAGGAGTGAGAGGAGAAATAGAGGTTGGAAACACAAGCTTTCTACAAGTTTAGGATTTCTGACATACTGGCCCACTCAGCAAGAGGTGGGTGACATCAGAAATGGGGAACTCAGGACCGGCACACAGCCTGTGACCTGTGTTAGTACCAAGGAGTGGCCACACGATGTCACCAGAAACCAGTATTTAGAAATTAGCAGGAGCTCCAGGCTTACTCGCCCAGCCTACTCTTGGCCTTTTGGCTCCTGTCCAGCAGAAATGAAATCTTACTGAAATTCTGAGGTGCTTCCGAGCATGTGACTAACAAGAGAAGGAAAGTAATGATCAAGTTCTCAAAGTAGTTTCAGAAGAGACAGGTAGGCCTACCTGCTCAGAGGACGCTCACTGCAAAATTTTCCTTCTCAGAAAAGAAGGAAGGCTGCAGGACCCCCCTAGATCAAAGGGCTCCTTTCCAAAAGGGAATGAGGTACTTTGTAATATTTTTTTCTTCTTGTTAAGCCTTTGAAATCTGGTGTGCATTTTATGCTGACCACACACCTCAATGCAGACCACACACCTCAATGCAGACCAGCCACATCTCAAGTACTCGACAGCCCCAGGTAGTGAGAAGCCACCATCCTTGAGGGAGCAGACACAAAGTCACATCACATGGAGTCAGGTCTGAGAAGCAGTCTCCATACAGTACAAGGATATAAGGGTCCAGGAGTATCTATTCTGAGTGGAAGGATGATTTGTCAGGCAGCACTGAGACAGCCTGGACTCGCCCAAATTCTGTGCCACCTGCTAGATAATGCCTGAAATCCCAGCATCTGCTCCTTTTAGGTCTCATATCCTTTAAACTCTAAATGGGACTTACCCTTCTCTCTCTCTTTTACTCACGGGGTAGAGACCCAGATCTGAATTTATGGAGGGATGTAGGCTACGAGGTCTGTCCTTCATGGGAAAAGTCGCAGACCAAGAGGACAGAGGATCCGCTTCTTTGACCCATTGGAGACTTACCTGATAGCTTCCCTGACTGCACATGGAGGGGCACTCAGCAGCCAAGGTCACTAGGCCTCCCGACAAACTGACTTCCCTGTGGCCAGCCGTCTGACTCTCGGAGCCCTGGAGCGCTGATTCCTTCCACCACTCTGGACCCAGTTTAGCCTGCCCACACTGGGAGGGTGCCTCTCATCTACACGAGCTTGAGGGATTTCTGCTGTGCAGAAATTGGGATTGTCTCCACTTTGCCCCTGCAGGCTTAGGAAGGATTTCAGTTTGGTGATTTCTACAGGCCTTGGACCCATTTTACTCTATGGACTTCCGAGATAAACTCTGCCCCTTGTGCTATTGTGGGACCTGATGACATGCTGATATCTGGGGGAAATGAACATTTCAGCTCCCAGATCCCACACCTGTGCCAAAGAGCCTGCACTGTGGAAGAGGCTGAATGCAGGGGGAGAGAGTTTGGCAGCCCATGGAGGGGGTAATTTTGGCAGCCCTTGGAGGGAGAGAAAGGCTCTCTACATCAGAATAGAAGCTTCTCTTCCTAAATATCCTGTGAAGTAAGAGTGTGTTCTTAAGAGAACTAACCAAAATTATTACACAAATTCTTGGCTTCCCACAGTCCATGGCAAACACAGCAACCAGTGTGGAACTACAGATACCTAATAAGGATTGGGAGTCATCTGAGCCCCGGATGTTGAAAATCATCAAATAAAACGGATTTATTTGATGCAGTACAGGGCTGCACAGGGCAGCTTGAACCTGCCGGTTCTCCCCATTAGAAGGCTCCCCTCAGGTGAGCACAGTGGCTCACGCTTGTAATCCCAACACTTTGGGAGGCCGAGGTGGGCGGATCACCTGAGGTCAGGAGTTCAAGACCAGCCCAACCAACTTGGTGAAACCCTATCTCTACTAAAAATACAAAAATCAGCTGAGCATGTTGGCGCGCGCCTGTAATCCCTGCTACTCTGGAGGCAGAGGCAGGAGAATCGCTTGAACCCGGAAGGCAGAGGCAAGTTGCCGTGAGCTGGGATTGCACCACTGCACTCCAGCCTGGCTGATAGAGAGAGACTCCGTCTCAAAAAAAAAAAAAAAAAGAAGGAGAAGAAGGCTCCTCTCATCCTGCTCCAGCCTCTCCTTGCTTCTCTCCCTGGTCCCTCTCCATCTCCCCAACTGCACTCTCCTTACTCCCTTCCCACCAACCAAAGGGACCAAAATGTTTTTTTGAAATTTTGAATTCTTTATAAAATTCCTAGGAAAGGAAATGCTTTCTAGTGAAACACATCTTCATGAAAGCAAAAAGGCTGAGTCAGCAGCTGTTGTTAAAATCTTATCTTCACTATCAAGTGTGTCTCACTGGGTGGCTTATCCAATTTGGAAGCAAATCTTTCATGATGAAGCAAGAATCTTGGCTGGAGCTGACTAAAGCAACAATAACAGCAAAACAAACTTGTTAGAAAGTTACCAAAGTGATGTGTGCATATGAACTCCCCACTTTTTCCTAAAAGTTCTCAGACCTCAGCTCCCATTCATGTGTGTGGAGGGGACATGGTTGTTGACTGGCCCATTGTCCTGGGTGTGTAACTGTATAATCTGGCATGGTAACTGCCCGCACACCTGCAAGGTTGCCTGTGAAATTGAGGAGGTTTCCGAGGGAAAAGAACCATATTTTTGAATTGCAGGATTTGCATGTAGATTTTCCCTTTTATCCAAAGAAGCAGCAGGCAGATGACCAGGCAGAAAGGCCACTGACCCAGAAGCCAGTCCCTGCCTGCCACTGACTGACAGTGTGAGCTTGCATATGCCACCTATGTCCCTATGCTAGGACTTTCCCAACCAGAAAGCAGATGAGAGCCTGGGCATGGTGACAATCAGGCATCTCGCTGTAAAGAAGAAAGGAAAAGCAAAGCCTATATTTGGACAGGAGAGAGTGAAATGGCAAACTCCAAAATTCCTTTCAACTGTGCCTGCCTATTTTGTATGTGTGTGTGTGGGGGGGGAGGTGGGTGCATTGTCAGTGTCTGACCCTACAAACCTCTGATCAGAGTGCAACCGTGAAGTCTCACGTGGCCTAAACCCAAAACCCCAACACTGCCACTGTTGATAGCATTCTTATTTGAGTGCCTTTTTAAAGAAGAATTACCTGGGAAACCACCTGTTTCTGTACGATATTAAAAATATTTTACTTTCAAAGTTAAGGTGTATTTGAGTTATTGTTGCCTAAGACAAACAAAACAGAGCATTTTGTTTTTAAAGTTTTTTTTTTCTAAAGCTTTGCCTTTTCTAAAAGGGGGGGGGCTGTGCATCCCGTAAAAGGAAAAGCTCAACTTTGAACCAAAAAGCTGAAGGAGCTCGAGTTTGTCATTATTCTCTAAGTCATTAAAACGCACAATTAGGACACATTCGAGGATAAGGAGTGTCATTAAAATATCTAGGTGATTCTTTAAAACCCCTAAAAGACCCAGAGGTTTCTGGGGTGGAAATTCCCAAAAGCCTCAATCATGAGTCACTGCAATTTGTTGCCCTCAGAGCCTCCACTAGTTTTGGCAGAACTCAGGGCCCCAAATCTGGAGTCCAGCAACAGTAGGGAAACGTTTTACGGGGAGAGGATGGTGGCAAGGGATGGGTGGTGGGGAGAAATTGCCTTATAAGGAAACTCTTAAGTCCTGGGGAAGGCCTGGTATTTCACCAAACTAAAAAAATTGTGAAGGGAAAATCCTTGAACCCCTTACTCCTCCCATCAAGAATTCAGAGAAAGAAGAGAGTGAGGGATATGTTATTTCCCAACACAGACTTGTACTATATCCCTCTGTTTAAATGGGAAGGGGTAACCCACTTAAGGGCAACATAGCAATTTCCTAGCCAAGCTACAGAGCATAGAAGACACTGAACTCACAGAGGTCAGACAATGAAGGTACACGGCTGAAGCCACTGGACACACACCACAGAGCCTGTCAGAGCCTCTGAGGCAGCTGGACCCAATATGAGGAGCAACCACACCCTGGAAGCCCTGGGGGCAGGGAGGCACAGACAAACCGGTCCAAGCCTTCTCCCAGAGCTTGACTGCCTGCTTTGCCATCAATCCTCTCTGCTCCCCCTCCAGCCTCTGGTGACAGGGAACTTACTCTTTACAGTCTTTCTTCACTGCACTGAGGACGGATGCTCCAGGTAGTTCACAGTCAGGGTGACAAAAGAGTCCCCAAGCTTCTTTTGGGTCCCCCAGTCTAACACTGCCTCTCAATGGAGTGGGTAAGCAGTGGGGGAGAAGGGGCAGAAACCCTGGGTGGTCACAGGCTCAGGGCCTAAACAAATCCTGAACTCAGTCGCACTGGTTCTTCAGTCCTTTGGTCGACCAGCAACGTGACAGCGACCTTCTGAGAGTGCAGATAGTAATGGACTGGAAGTATCTCCACCCTGACCCCAGAGGAGTGTACATAAGAAAGGGGTCAGGGATTCCACATGACAGATCAGAGGTGAACAATGTGAGAGTGGGATGGGCTTTGAAACCCTTGTCTTGGTCATGCAGCTAGGGCTAGGTAAACTTAACTGGAGGAGCTGCTACCACCTACCCAAATCTTTCTACTTAGCTATTTGCCACTTTCCCTAAGTGCTTTACACACATGATGTCATTTAATTCTCACCACCATCCTGTGCTGCAGGTATTATGACTCCCACTTTATAGGTGAAGGGCTGCAGTAACTTGCTTAAGGACTTCCAGCCAGGATTAAACCTGCTCTGCCTGCTGGGTGTTGGGGACACGACCCAGCTCCCACCTTCCACACGGCCAGACATAGCCCGGGCTGAGCGGCAGAACGGGTGGGTGTTTCCAGGCTCCTCCTAGACAGGCAGCTCATGTGGACTCAGTGCTGGGCTGTCTTGGAATGTGCTTCCTGGGACATAATTACCACCATCAAGATTATTATTAGCATTAGGCATTTACATGACACTTAATATTTTCAAAGCATTGTACTACCATTTAATTAGTTTTTTCCTTGCAACATTCCTGTCGAGTCCACACTTGATAGCTGGGCAGACTGACGGGGAAGAGATAAATGCTAAAGGTTGATGTGGAAGAGGGCATGGCAGCACAATCTCTTAGCTTCCATTCTTTCTGGTGACCCAGCTAATATTAATTATCTCCCCTACTACTGCAGATCCTGCACCTCCAATTCCCAGTTCTCCACTATCAAGGTGACTGTGACTTCTAGGAGTTGAGGTGCAGGGATCTCTTCTTTGATGTATTTCGGCTCAAGATCCAAACACCTTCCCCCCCCTGCAAAAAACAACAGCAAAAACAACAGCAACAGATATCATGTTCCAGTTCACATGTATTTAGAACAAAGGGCACCCTCAGTCTCTTTCCAAACCTTTCCGTTAAAGCTACCTATAAAATCTCTGGATTGTAATTCCCAAACCTAAGGCATTTTCTGATAGGAAGGTTTTATCTAGCGTTTGGCAAATCCTAATTGGGTCTGTTAAAATAAAGGAGTATCCCTTCAGAGTAGAGAAGGGAAACAAAATGCAATAAAATGGAGGAGAGGGGCAGGTCAGCAGGCACTGCTCCTTGCTGGCAGCAGGGGCTGTGAAGGGCTGGTTTACCCCATATCCTGAGAGCCCTGGCAGAGCATGAGAAGCTGCCAGTCCTACCTAAGATGTCCTTGCTGCAAGGCCTACTTATTCTGCTCTTTAGGTTAAAGGAGAAACCGCAGGGCAGAAGAAGGGGAGGGGATGCGAGGCAGCTGGGGTCCCGGAAAACTACGGGAGTAAGGAAAAGGAAGGAGACTGAAATCTCAGGTGCTTCCCTACAGGACCCACCAGGCCAGGACGGCCCGCTTCTCTCTGCACACCAACACTCCCTTACAGCCAGGTTCTGGCACCTCCTCTCTCTCTTCCAGGGAATTCCCTTCACGGGGGGCGGGGGGGGGGGGGGTGGGGGCTGGACCAACGGAAACCCCTCCAGTGCAGCACCAGCTACAGGTTCGGGAATCAGAGGAGCTCCCGCCGTCCTGCAGGTGAACTGGGGTCAAGGTGGAACCGTGGGACTGGGGACTGGTGGAACTATGCCTCCTGGCGATGTTGGCCCTCTGTCACCTGCGTCTCTCCAGCAGGCTTCCTGGCGTTTCCTCCGTACCCCACCCCCACTCTCTTCCCTGCGAGCCAGGGGCCCAATTCCAGGGCACAGGGCAGGGAACTCCATTCGAGGTGGTGACAGGAAGGCCAACAGGCTGCCGGAGTCCGGGAGTGGAGCGACCCGGAGAGGCGACTGCCTCAGCGCGGTTAGAAAACGCTGGGTCATCCTGGTTTTGTCACCGGCCTCGACTGCTCCCGGATCACGCCACTTGCACCCTGACAGTTGAGGCGCGGCTCTGGTGAAGGCTGGGCCTTGCCCTCACGGGGGAACCCAAGCTCCCTCACCTCTCAATCGGAGTCATTGCCTGCTGACCAGAAGCAAGTCTGAAAAGGTCTTGCCCTTGCTGGGTCACCCCCGCCGCCGCGGACCAGCCATAAGCTTGGAGGCCCGGGACCCTGAGATGTCCACCCCGGGAGCTCGGGGCTGGAGGCCTGCCTAGGCCAGCATTTCTGGCCCCCTACCCCCGCCTCCGGGGGCAGCCAAACACCATGCCGAAGTCGGATGCTCGGCCCCTTCCGGGGTCACTGAGCCTGGAAGCCAGAAGAAAGCAAGCCGACAACAATACCAACAAGGGGAGATGCGGCCTCCTGCGCGGCTCTCTGGCCAGCTCCACTGGGTGATGCAAACGGAAGATCCCTGTCGAGAGTGGGGGTCGGAGCCAGACACCCCACCTAACGAGGCACTGGCTCTGTGCGGACCCTCGGAGGGGGCGCAGGCAGAGGATTCCCCTGATCCACCCCGGCGGGGAACGAGGCCCCACTGGACTGTCTGGGAGCGCTGAGACCTCGCGTGTGTTGCAGGGGGAAGGGCAGGGAAGGTTGTCTCTCCCGTCCCTACTTGGAGCCCGCAGGGCGACACGGGGTGTCCCCTGGGGGAACTGGTGGCCCCGCATCTGGCTCCCTATGAGCTGGGGAAATATTCGGTGCTTCGTTTCGCGCTTGCTAGGGGCATGCACTTGGGGCGGGTTATGCCTCTCCGACCTCAGTTTCCTCCTTTGTAAAAGGGACAGTATGCTGGTTCATACCTTAACAGGCTTCAGGCATGCCCATTAGGAATACCTAAGCCAGCCCACCAGGTGAAGCCTTCGGAGCCAGGCAGCCCAGAGCTGGCACCTTACAGATCCTGAACTGGCTACCACTGTTCCGTCGTCTTCTGAAGGTGGAGACCCCTAAACAGAACTGCTGCCGCCCTCTCTTCCTCCTCCCCCGACCCCGCACTCTCTATCTCCCTCTCTGTATCTCTCTCGTCTCTGTCTCTCATTCTACCCCCCTCGGCAAACCAGAAACATCTGCGTGAAGGGCGAAAACAAAGTTTAACATAAATCCGCCCGTTGTTCCGTGGAGTCCCACCACGGAAGCTGGTCTGAGCCGCGCGAGTCGGAGCCAGCGTTCTGCGTCCCAGAAGCTTCCGGCGTCGCGGCCAGTTCTCCGCAGCGCACACGCCTCTGGCGTCTTTATCTTGCTTGCTCAAATTTGGGTTCCGTGGCGGGTCTGGGAGAGTCGAATGCAGCGGCTGGATGGACGGAGAGTCTCGGCGGCCGCTCAGTCCTGCCCGGGCGTCTGTGACCACGCGGCCACCCGGCTCATCCCGCAGCTCCCGCCCTGGGCTCTCCGCGGGCCCCGACGCACCGGCAGTGCTAGAGCAAGGCCTGGAGCTCCGCCATCCTGGTTTAGTCGGATGGCAACTGACCCCAGGACCAGGACCTCGGTGGCCCTCACAAAGTCCAGACTTCCACGGGGTGGGTCTGAGGAGTTGGAAGGTGTCGGTGTCACAAGTGGGGCGTAGGCAAACCGGTGCGACCAAACCCCAGCCGGCCGCAAGTGGGACCTCGCTGCCCTAGCGGGAGCGGGCGCGAACTCCTGACCACACGGAGGGCCCGGGAGTCAGGGCGAGGCCCCAGCGGAACGCTCAGGTCTCGCTTGGCGTTCAGGAGGCAGGTCATGCGACAAAGACCGGACCTCCAGTCCCTTGATTTTCCCATCTCTTACCAGGAACGACACCCCCGCCCAGAATTCCGTGTGTTCGCGGCTTCTCAAGACCCTGAAATTCACCGCCTCCAGGCAGCACGCGGCCCCAGAACGATTCCGGGACTCCAAGAAGGACAGAGCAGAAACTTCTCATCCATCCCGAAAGCAGAGGGTCTCCGGTTCGATGTGACAGGCCCGCTGCAGGCCCCAAGGGCAGTTTTGCTTCTCAGGGAATGCCATATGAGACCTCCACCCAGGTGCCTAGGAGGCGACCGCTCTGGCCTTGCGCCGCCAACCTGAAGCTGAGGACCAGGACAGCCGGCTTTGTCCGGCGCGTACCGTTCCGGGGCTCCCCGAAGGGCGCGCCCAGCTTGGGTCCTGCCGCCCCACGCTTGGGGCCCAGACCTTGCTGGACTGTAGCCTCCCTTGAGCCGCGCAAACTCGGAACTCCAAGCGGAGGTTATAAACGATCTCCGGATCAAAATACGGTCCCCTTTCACCGGCTCCCGAGTTTTATTCATTTCATGGAAAGGTTAAGGGTGGCTTGAGGTCTGAACCACCCTGCACTGGTCTCGACGCCTGCCGTCGATGCTTGTCGGACACTGCCTGGCAGGGAGATTTGGGTTAGGAGCCACGTCCCCACTCCCACCCCAGGGCTCAGGTGCGTCGTTGGCCCAGTCTTCTCCCTCCCTCTAGCCTCGGCCCTTCTTACGGGTCCTCTCTCTTAACACTGACTGCTGCCCGGGTCCTGTCTTCTCATCTAAGCCACCCACATGCCTCTAAGCCTCCCCTTGTGTCCTCACTGGTCCCATGACATGGGTGCTCTCCAGCAGTGTCCACACTGCAAAGTGAATGAAGTTTTGCTAGTTTGATTTTTTTTTAAAGAGATTTAAGTTAATGGGCACTTATCAGGATAATTCGGACCATCCTAATCACATCCAGATGAAATCCTAGACAATTGAGAAAACAATAATTGCAGCAATTATACATTAAATATATATGAGATTAGGATATAAATGGCACATAAAAGTCCAGGATTTATTCAAGGCTAGAAATAGAGGACAAGGCACAGGTGTCTTCAGACACCGCTCGGATTCAATGTCAGTTTCAAGGTCAGAGTTGGGAGAAGACCAATCTAATCCAACGCCCTCAGTTTACGAATGAGAACACTGAGGCCCAGAAAGCAGCGGGGTCCCGCAGAAGGTCACACAACGCGGGGCAGGTAGAGGGAGTAGGAACGCAGCCCTGACTACCAACGTGGCGCCCGTCCCTATGTGATTCGGGTATTTTCTGCTTTCGGAATCGCAGGGCAAACCCTCAGCCCCCGCCCCCCGGAGGGGATTTTCCTCCAGCTTTGGCTGTCTTGAGGTGAGGAGATCCTGAGAAGGATGCTTTTGTGGGAATTCTGTTGTCTCTCCCGCCTCAGGCGTCAATTGTCAGGAAAGAGACCGGACGTCCCCACCGCAAGCCCCGGGCTTTCAGACACAAATCTCCCCACAGCCTCGTATACCCCGAGGGCGCCACACAGACGCAGTTCTCACTAGCGCCGACAGGTGGCGCGTTCCCCACGGGGAAGCCGGCCGTCAGCCGCCCGCGAGCTCAGATTCGGCTCCCTGCCCCACCAGCAGCTTAGGGTCGCTCTACGGAAAGAAAGGGGACTGGAAGCGGTGCGGCAGGGGAGCTCGGGCTTGTTGCCGAATGGTCTAAAATAAAACCCAGGAAACCCGGATTACAGCCCTTCGGCTCAGAGTGGTTCCACGGTTCCACTGTTTAAGGGGCAGCTGCGCGCAGGATGCAGAGGACAAGGCTCCGCCGGCTCCGCGGAGAGCACACCGGACCCACCGGGGTCACCCCTAGGGGGC
Source organism: Piliocolobus tephrosceles (assembly GCF_002776525.5). Taxonomy (NCBI): domain Eukaryota; kingdom Metazoa; phylum Chordata; class Mammalia; order Primates; family Cercopithecidae; genus Piliocolobus; species Piliocolobus tephrosceles. The sequence continues at coordinate 955,575 of NC_045444.1, read as the reverse complement.
GCAATGCAAACCCTCCCACGCACCGGCTCTTCCACGCGCGTCCCTACAGCCGCCTCGGCTGCCAGTCCCAGCCCCCATCCTTCTACCTACGTTTTTTTTTGTTTTATAAATGGTGGTGGGGTGGAGAATAACGGAAAAAGTGAGCTTTTTCAATTGCGGCGATAATTGTGCGCGGGATGGGTTTCTTAATCTGCTCATCCATTATTGACTGCTCCTCTAATATTTGGCTTTGCCGCTTTGATCGCCAGAAGATCACATACTTGAGTCCTTTGCATAACAATTTTGGGGCGGGCGTCATTGGCGCGGGAGGGGAGGGACGTGCCTGGAATGACTTTGTGGCGGGTATTCCACCCCTACCCCATCCCTACTCCCAGCCCCCCGGCAGGAAGTGAGCCCAGCCTTCCCTTTACCGAGCCCCCCACCCCTAACTACCATTCACGCCTGGAAAGTTCTAGGGGCGAAGAGGATGCTGCTAACTCCCTGGTGGGTGGAGGAGAGGTAGGTAGGAATCGTAGGCGCCCTAAGTGGGATCCGACAAGGAGAGGGATTGTACTTCCCTCTCGTCCCCACCCTCACTACATTCCCAGCCCCAAGAGATAACCTCCCCTCCTTCCTCCCACCTCCGACACCCACCGGGAACGGGGTGAACCCTTCCTGGGGATGAATGGAGTGGAGGTGGAAGCCTGGGGTAGGAGACCATCAGCCCCCGCGCTCTCATCTGGGACTTAGGCTGCAGAACGAAACTGGGACGCCCGCGGCTTCCGAGCCGGGTTTGGCGAGCTCTGAGACGAGTGGCGGGGTCTGTGGGACATCTACCTAGTCCCTTGCTCTCTTCGGGTCTCAGTTGCCTCATTTGTGGAGCGGGCTTTAGGTCTCTGTGCTCCCTAAGGTCCCTTTGATCTTGACCTTGGCACGTGTGGCCCACCCTCCCCTCAATCAGGGCTTAGGGCTGCTGAGGTGGGTCTTGGTGGGAAACAAAAAAACAGTTGCTATTTTAATCCGGGTTTAAACAACTGTCTCCTCTTTCCTGGCATAGTTCAATGGCGGGGGTAGAGGGGGTGGTTTGGAGGGAGGGATAGGGTAAAAGGTGAGGTTTGGGGTCAGGGCCTGGGATCCTTGCAACTTCACATATTTCACTTCCAAAACCTCGGTCACTCTCCAGCTCTTACACAAATTCACTCACGGACAGGCACACGTGGAGACTATGCACGTGGACACGCACACACACTTTCACACTGACACAACACAACGCAACCACACGAGGATTAGAGAGACAAAACGCACACAATTCTTGCGTGCACACTCGGGTCCACACTCGGACTCACACACGCACCCAACCAGAGCCTCTCAGAGTCACGAACAAACACGCACGCGCGGGACTACACACTCGTCCCCCTCCCAGCTTTCTGCTGGAGCGGGGGACCAGGGAAGATGGCCCGAGAAGGCCTTGGCATTGCAGTGACCCCCTCCCGCCCCCCACATCCGATTCAATATGAGGAAGGAGGTGGGGCGGGGTGGGGTAGACAGACGGGTTCTCGCCCCTCTCCCCCAATCCCAGGCTCCTGAGACTTTCCGTTCCCTTACCGCCCCACCTTCTGTACTAAACTTTTTCCTTCCACATCTTCCCGCCTGGGCCCTGCAGCGCCGACCTCTGCTGGAACCCAGAGCTTTTCTTGCACCTCCCCGGGAAGAGGGTCCCAAAGATGCACGCCCCGTGGGCAACACGGAGGCGCGGCCTGGATCAGGCTCTGTGGCCGGCAGAGGCAGAAAACCTAGGCGCGGAGAGCCGGGTGCACGAACTTTTGTCTCCTTTTCCAGGGTCAGTGGGAAAAGAGCCCGGGGCCAACCAACCCCTCCCCTACAGGAGTCAAAGGGAAGAGAAGGAAGACAGTTAATTCTGGGACAAGCGAAAAGAACGGTTTTGGAGTCACCGGAGCTTTCCCGCACAAAGGACTTGGATGTTGTATTTTTTCTTCTTTTCTGGTGTTTTTCGTTCCCAACTTTGAAGTCGGGTTCAGACCTCCTGGAGACCACGGACTGAGCGGAGGGGTGGGGGCAGCAGAACCCGGAAGCCGCGCTGGCCCCTCCTCAATCGCTCCCACACTCTCACACGCCCAAGGCCAGTCGGTGTGGACCCCGAACCGCGCTAAGCCGGAGCCAGGCGGGAGCGGCCACTCGGACAGGTGGGGACCAGGGGTGGGAGAGGGTACCCTAGGCCCGAGGACGCCGACCTCGGGGAATCTTTTGAGGAGTGGGAGGGAGCCATACAGGGATAAAAGCAAAATAAAAAATAGAAGAAAATTCAGGCACAGACATTGAATTAACTCTGGATTTTTTCTTTTTTTCGGGGAAAGGGAAAGAGATTAAACCCAAACTCGGGTCTGGGTTCTGGGGTTTGGGTGGGATTCAGTGTAAGCACAAAAAGCGGGATGTCAGATTAAAGTGAAGAAAAATAAATAGGGAATTGTGTGTAGTCCTCATGCTTCCCGGAGCAGCGAAGTCTAAAATTCTCAGCTCCAGAGGCCTGTCTGGCTGTGTGATAGAGTCCCAGCGAGGTTTGAAATTCCGGGGGGGCGGGGCAGTGAAGGTTCCTCTTCCCGTAATCCGAGCCAAGGGGCCCTGCGTCCGGCTCCCGGATCATCCCCGCGCAGCCGGAACGCCGCCTGCAAACCCGCGAGCAACGACAGTTCGCGTGTTTGCACCCTGGCGCCCTCTGCGCCTGGCGCGGGCCTGTGGACAGCCCGCGGGGCTCAGAGAGGAAACCAGAGCCCCAGGAATGCTTTCTGATTCCTGGCCACCGGGTGCAATTTACAGAAATCATCGGTATCTTTCCACCGTGTCCCACGGGGAGTCAAGAGGAGAAAGGTCTCAGTTTGTCTGAGCCAGAGAGAGAGAGAGAGAGAGAGAGAGACTATTTCTAGAACAAAACTGTCCATGCTGTGAACTGCCTCAGATAAGAAGGAGAAAACTCTGGAGGAAGACCGGATGGCGGGGACAGAAATCCAAATACTGAAATCCACGAAGGTGACAACATCCAACAGTGGGCTTTTTCTCGGGCTTTCTAGATACCTAGACATTTTTAGTCTTATTTCATATATACGGAAAAAAAGAAATTCTCCCTGTCCCTCACCCCCTTCATGAAATGCTCTGGGTCCTCTACAAACAAAGCTGATGCCCCAATTTCAGGAGTCAACAGAGCATTTTATTTTGTCAGCGGAGCATTCTATATTCCATGGTTTACCTCCCATGCACCCCCCACCCACCGGCTTTTTTCCTTTGCTGCCTTCCCTAGTCCCATTCCACTTTGGACAGAATTGCTTAGGATCCCTAACCAATACCCAACGAATCCCTTAGCACCCACCCACCCCCACATTATTATGGGCTCCAAATGAAGACCAAGACCCCGAGTGCTAATTGAATTAGTCTATTGAAAAAGACTGTCAGGTACAATGACGTGACTCGAGGCCCCACATTTCCCAAGGTCTATAGGCTTTGGGGACCTGCGATGTATAGTCTGACCTTCTAGCTCATAATAACGGGGCACTTGTAGCAGAAATCTCCTCGCATTCACTCCCAACAAAACCGCTGGTCATCCAGTCCCCGTAGGAAGGCTGCACGCTATTGTGTTGCGACAACTCATTCATGTCCCACACCACGAGGCCCCACCGCCATCTGATCTACACTCGAAATGCGATTACCACCCTGTGCATGCAACGCGCTCCTACTCCCAGTCCATGGTGCACACCCCTCGCCAGGCTGCAAGAATTTCTTTCATAATTCTCCTTCTGGTCCTCATCCTTGAAAGAGTGGTGGAAACATGCAGGACCCTGGTATTTGTCTCTGCCTACACAAAATCCAAAATTCTATGGACACACAGGCTGGTCCTCTTTTCTGAACAGCATACACCAAAACCTTCAGCAAATACATTTCTTCATGCCTGACTAGTGGGGCTGATTTGGGTGTACACATTAACGTTCACATACACACAGGGGTCTCCTGCCACAAACTATACACACACACACACACACACACACTACTTTTATAGACCAATTTTCTCTCTGGGTGGCTCTCATAGACCAAGCAAATAAACACAAATATACACTGTGGTCCCCACAGCCACGGGCCACTCTTCAAGAACGCTGAGTGTTTTTCCCAAAATTAGAAAAGGGGAGAAAGAAAGGTAAAATTTCTCAGCCTTCACTCTATTAAACACATGCCAGTCTTCCGACCACATGATTCCCAAACCCCGCTAACTAGCAGCTCCCCAAACATGTATGCATCATTCTCCTCTGTTTGGCCAGGTATCTTTGGCTCAGTGGGAGCCCCTGACTATCCTCAGAAAATGCAGGGCGTCTAAGGACAGGAGAAGGGAAGGACGGTTGGGGTCTCTCTCTGTCCTATTTACCCAACTCCCCATCACTGAAGGCCTCTTTGGGACCTCCTTCCTTCAAGTGAAAAAAAGTAGCACCCCCTCCCCCAACTTTGGCATTTGAGACAAAACAGACTCTATATCCTCCTTGTCATTCTCCACTTTTATCTGGGCTATCCCCGAGAAAAGGGGACTTGGGGACAATCAACTTATTGCAGAGACACAGCCCAGTCTGTGGCCTTCTGTGTGCCTCTAGCCCAGCTGACTGCATAGCTCAGAACTGCAAGATCATAGAAATGCACACTGGGTACCCGTACACTTCCATACCTTTGGCCCAAGAGCAGATGGCATTTGGAGAAAGGAGCTCCATTCCATTTGAGTAAGGCTTCCCCACCTGCTACCGGCAGGCCCACCTCTCTGCCACCCGGGCCTGGACATCAAGTTGAAAGTAATTCCTTAGCTCCCAAAGGCAGAAACGAGTACCCCCAAAAGGACCGCCACACAAATATAACCACTCGTGCAGATACAATCCTTCACACACACCCTAACGCTTTACCCACATACTTGTACATACAACTCACCCTGCCCGCAGTTCCTCACTCACACGCCCAGCCCCGGGCTCACTCAGAGTCCTGTGAACCCCTCACCCATCCGTCTCGGCCAACATTTGTTCACTCAGCCCTCACACACTTCACTTGCATGCTTGCCAAGACGCCAATGCGCTCACACAGAGTTCTCAATAGCATGTTCATTTGCAGGAGGGAGAGGAGGGCGTAGGGTCTGGGTGGAGGTCATGGAGCGCAGGGCGGCGCGGGGTACCGAGCGTCCGGGCCAGGCCGGGCCTGGGGGAGGTGGGGGGACGAGCCAGCGCGCAGAGTGCCGCCTAATCCAGCTCGAGCTCGTGGGCCGCGGGTGCATTTATCATCCCATTACTGTAACAAATCCGGGCTCCACTACATGAAAGGTAAAATGAATTACCGACGTTAAGCCGTCAATAAAGTCATTTCTGTAAATGGTGTCTCCAAAGGGCCGCCGCATTATTCAGCTGGCTTTATCAGCTGGCTGGAAATTACGTGGAGGAGCCGGGCCGCGCGGCGCGCGGGGCCGCTCACTTTGATTAAGCGTCTTGCCAGCGCGATGTGACAGAGCTTTTGACCAGGGTTTTATTCACAGGCCTGTGATGAACGCCAAGCTGATCAGGCGGAATGAAGAGTAATTAAAACCTATAAATTATCTTCCGCAGCCCTTCTCGAGGCGTCTCCTGCAGGCGAGATAAGGCGTCGAGACCCTATTTACCGCGCTGAAAGGGACCGCGGCGCACAAAAGCTACGCGGCTAAATAGGATATTGATAGTGTCCTAATTAGAATTTAATTAAGTACCCACGCTTGCTTGCGGGATAAAGATTTCAATTTTGCGAACTTAAATATAAATAAAATCCCACCTCATTTCGGGGAGAAGGGGTGGGGGCGCCTGGAGATTTCGGGGAGCCCTTGGGTGTGCGACTGAAGAGGACTCGGGAGACTCCAAAGTGGGGTTGGAGGCGACTTGGGAAGGTTGAGAAGACTGTAGCGCACCGTTAGGGAGAGAGGTTTTCTCCCCTAGGCTGCAGTGCAAGTCTAGCCGGGAACTCTGCCCTGGAAATCGGGGGACCCTCGCCTGCTCCCAAGATGCGGTGAACAATACGAATTCCTGCTCTCCACCAGCCCTTTTGAGAAACTTCAGCAACTGCGGTGTTGGTTCGACTTATTGTGGGTTTAGTTGCATGTTCCTCCTAGCCTAACCCCCTGTGGCTTTTCTGGAAAACTGGAGGTAGGGGGATTATTTCGCATGTCACAAATAGACAATATTTCCAAAGAGATACTTTCTCTACTGTCCCAGCTGGGGAGGGCGTTCAGGGCGAGGAGGTCCGCTGGAGCTCTAAGATGACACCCCTGAAGGCCTCGTTTGCCTTTCTCGGCCACCGCAGGCTTCAGCATAGTCGGATACTGGTCCTCCAAAACGACTCCGGAGACAAGTCCCGCAGGTGCCTAGAGCTTCAGTCCACAAGCCACCCCCGTCCCTCACATTCCCGGTTATGAGAAAACTTTGGGGGTGCCTCGACCAGGAAACAGCGAAAAAGAGCCCGGCAGACGGGAGAGTGATAGCAGCTAGAGGAACCGCATTCCCCTCAAACTAGGGAAGAACGCACAGGGCTGAAGCCGGAGGCACCCAGGGAGTTGGGAGCAATCCCAGGAAATTCAGTTACCCTGCAATTGAGGGAAACTCCTTGTTCACAACGTCAGCTGGCCGGGGCAAACACTTGGGGTGCAGCGCTTTTATTTATTTGATTTTACTTTGCAGGGAAATCTAACACAGAGGTTACCCTGAACTCTAAAAGCTAGGGCCTAGCGCGCATCCGCGTTCTGACTCGCCTGAGATTACTCTGCGTTGCCCGGACTCCCACTGCCAGGGAAGGTCCAGGCGGCTGGCGCTGGGGCTATTCCGAGCCCTCTGGGCTTGGCTCTATGGCGCCAGGACAGCTCCAGGGTGTTGTCGAAAGTCTGGACCGGGGAGGGCATGGGTGCGGATTCCCCACAAAGGGAAAGCAATGCAGCGGGCCGGCAGGAGACCTACAAACATAAAACGTGCGACGCTAGCTAGGCGCAGCGGGCCTTTCAGATTTTGCTATTTGTGAAAAATAAATTGCGCCTCTGAAAGAAACCAACTCTATGTCTATTTCACATCACCGACCTCCTTGTCTCACTCCCCCTCCCTCAACTACACACACCCAAACCCACACCGACGCACAAACACACAAACCGGCAGTGACAACAACCACTCATCCTTCATAACAGCAACCAGAGAGGAGAAAATAAAAAGCTGAGGTTCTTAGGCGTGGGGGTGCCCCTGCTCCCGGCGCGCACAGACCCATAATCCTGCGTTTCTCCAACAAGTTGTTTATGGAGTTGCTTCTCCATTTGCCTACATCCCAAAATCCACCCCTCCCGGGTTTCTTCTGCCCCCTCCTCGGTCCCGGCTTGAAGGAGAGGGAGGGGCGAAGGTGGGGGAGGGAGGATCCGACGCACAGGGCCAGCGCCGCGGCGCCCCCTCTCCGCCCGCGGCTGACGCCCCCGGATTATTTATCCGCAAAGTCCCGCGCGCGCCCATTGGGCCGAGGCCCGAGTGTCAGCGCGAGTCCCGGCTCGCCATTGGCTCCGCACACGTGCGGCCCTGACTCACGTGCTTCCGGTTTGAAGGCAAAAAGTGTGCCTGGGGGGTTTTTTTTTTTTTTTTTTAAGCGAGAGAGTTTGTGCAAAGATCCGAGCTGTCAGAGATTTGAAAAAAAAAAAAAAAAAAAAACCCAGCCCGGCGCTGGCGGAGACGCGCTCTCCCTGCAAAAAAAGCAAAGGCGATTAAAGGCGCTGCCAGCCTCACGCTCTGGGCACAGCTGAGCGTGACACTCGGGGAAGTCAAATCCCTCACTACTGCCTAGGAAGATGGCTAGACTTTAAATACTATTTTTTTTCCCTTTAAGAAAAAAAATTATTGGAGCTTTTTTCTTTTTTTCTTGCTTTCTTTTTCCTTTTCTTTTTCTTTTTTTCCTTCATTTTTTTGGCCGTGGCTTACTCCCCATTTAAATCAAATCATTGAATCTGGTTGCAGAAAGAAAAAAGAAATAGCCAAGTGTCTCCATATCTGGATGTCTACAAATTAGAGAGGGAGAGACAGCGAGATCTATCTGCTAGATAAGAGCGAGCGATCCAGGCCAGACGCCTGAGATTTTTTCCTGCACCCGCCCGTGCCTTCGCTGGGGCTTCGCCTGCCTCCTTCCTCTGCGCACCCCCACGGGCCGCTGGCAAAGTGGGGTGGGGAGCGAGGCGGTGGGGGCGGGGGCCGGCGCGGCGGCCGGGGCGGCGGGGCGGCCGAGCATGGAAGAACAGCAGCCGGAACCTAAAAGTCAGCGCGACTCGGGCCTCGGCGCGGCGGCGGCGGCGGCGACCCCGGGCGGCCTCAGCCTGAGCCTCAGTCCGGGCGCCAGCGGCAGCAGCGGCAGCGATGGAGACAGCGTGCCCGTGTCCCCGCAGCCAGCGCCCCCCTCGCCGCCCGCGGCGCCTTGCCTGCCGCCCCTGGCCCACCACCCGCACCTCCCCCCACACCCCCCGCCCCCGCCGCCTCAGCATCTCGCGGCGCCTGCTCACCAGCCGCAGCCAGCGGCCCAGCTGCACCGCACCACCAACTTTTTCATCGACAACATCCTGAGGCCGGACTTCGGCTGCAAAAAGGAGCAGCCGCCACCGCAGCTTCTGGTGGCTGCGGCGGCCAGAGGAGGCGCAGGAGGAGGAGGCCGGGTCGAGCGTGACAGAGGCCAGACTGGCGCAGGTAGAGACCCTGTCCACCCGTTGGGCACCCGGGCGCCAGGCGCTGCCTCGCTCCTGTGCGCCCCGGACGCGAACTGTGGCCCACCCGACGGCTCCCAGCCAGTCGCCGCCGGCGCGGGCGCGTCTAAAGCTGGGAACCCGGCTGCGGCGGCGGCGGCGGCAGCGGCCGCGGCGGCAGTGGCAGCGGCGGCGGCGGCGGCCGCAGCAGCCAAGCCCTCGGACAGCGGCGGTGGCGGCGGCAGTGGAGGCGGCGCAGGGAGCCCAGGAGCGCAGGGCACCAAATACCCGGAGCACGGCAACCCCGCCATCCTACTTATGGGCTCAGCCAACGGCGGGCCCGTGGTCAAAACTGACTCGCAGCAGCCTCTCGTATGGCCCGCCTGGGTCTACTGCACGCGTTATTCGGATCGTCCATCCTCCGGTGAGTACCCAACTCCGGGCTGCGCCATGCTTTCTGGCCCCGCGGACCGCCCCAGAACGACAAGCTGCGGCGCTAGGGAGAGCAAACCCGGCCTCGGGTACTCCAGTCTCTCATGCCTGCTTCCTCACCCCAGTTCCAGCCACAACCGAATGTTCACCCAGCTATGCGAGCCTGGCCTCTGCGGCCACCACCCGAGAAGCTACAGCTCGTGGCACAGGAGGCTCGAGTCTCGATTCTTTGGTTTTGAACTCTGAATCCCTGGGGCCTTCTTTGTCTTTTATCTTTATTATTCTTAGGAAAAGTACACAGTCAATTATTTTCTTTCCAGGGTGTTTAGATATGGCAGGAAGGTGGGCCTAATGATGTGTGTCTGAAATCCCACCAGCCAGATTGTCCGGGGCCCAGATTAGACCAGAGAAGGCCTTGTTCAGAAAAATTATATTCACAGGGTGTCCTTACAAACACAAACACCATCTCGATATTTTCTGCGGAGAGACCGTTTACACTGATAAATATGGGGACACACAGGAAGACAGGGAGGAAAGCCTCTGAAAGCCGTCCCTCTCCCCTGATCGGGTAGCGAAAAGAGTCTGACCCGGGTAGGTAGAATCCAGGGAAAGGCAGTTGCCAAAAAGGTGGGTGCTGGCAGCCTCTGGTTGTCTGGAACTGACAAACAGTGGGAGAGGAGAGAAAACAGGTCAGGCTCAGGTCAGAAAGCGGGGCCAAGGGTATGAGAGCCAGTTTCCTCCGTAGCTTCTCCGCAGAACGGCTCCCACATCCTCCCCTCCCAGCACTTTCCTTTTTTCACCAGCACATCCAGCAGTTAGCAGATTTCTGGCATCCGTAGGCCTGTTTTTCTCGGCTTTCCTTCCACTACATTTCCGTGTGCCCTCGCGCTTGGCGAACCCGAGGAGGAGACCTGAGCTGGGCTCCGGGACAGGAGGCCAAGGCCTGCCCGACGCCCAGGCCCGCAGCGTCTGGGAGAGCAGCAGAAGCTTTGGCCCAAGATCAGCACTCCAGGCGCCCGGTCCGGCAGGGGGCCGGGAACAACGTAGCCACGCGCCGCTTTCCTCTGGCTGGTCTCTCGCCGCCCCACCGCTGCCGGCCGGGCGCGGATCGATGCGCACTATCAGCTCCCGCCATCTCGAGCCCCGTTATTGACACGTCGGGCTCCCTGAACCTCCGAAAAGCTGCTTTGATTGACTCGCCTGATGGATAGAGTGATTGAGCTGTCAGGCTGCACGGCTCGGGCTGGCCAGGAGACTACGATTTTATTACAAGAGTTCGTGCCTCCGCACACGCATACAACAACACTTCAACATGTCCCGGATGCACAACGCGCAGTAGTGCCTTTTGGGGGCTGTTCGCATTTCCTGGGCTATTTCTCCCTGCTCAGCTAATTACGAATCTAAACCCCGGTTCTTCTCTGGAGAGGGCCTTGGCTTTGTTCTTGGCCACTTTCCTTCTTATGGGCCTGGGTAGGTAGGGGACCAGCTCCTTCTCCTGCTTGGGCAGTTGGGAGAGGAGGAGATGAGCCTCGACCCAGATCTGAGTCGCTGCAGTATGCTAGGCCCGGACTCTTTGTCACAGGACAACTGGTTACACCAGGCTCTTGCCTGCCCCAGGAGTAAGATATCCAGCTTGCCTCTCTGTAGCTAGGTTTGGATATGCCGGCAAAGATCCTTCTTTCCAGACAGTTTTAGAGGTGAACAGGCCTGACAGGGACTTAACTGGGTTCAGCAAGCTACCTTATCCAAGGCAGGACCCAGCAAGTAAATGCCAGAAGACTTGGGTGTGGAAGCGAGTGGGCAGAGGTGCAGGCTTTTGAGGCACACACCAACAGCTCAATCCTCTCCTGGTTTTCCCGCTTTGCCTCCTTCCTTTCTCAGTGGGCCCTCCTCCCAGACTAGTATTTGAAGGGAACTTCACCTTCCTAAGGAGGTTTCCTGTGGCCCCTTCCCATTCCTATCTGGCGGTCAAAGCACTTTATTTATTTATTTATTTATTTATTTATTTATTTATTTATTTACTTACTTACTTACTGGATTGTCCCTGTCTCCCTTCCTCTGCTTCTTTTTGCTCATGGATGGGGGAAGGGGCTGCAGTCTCCTTGCAGATGTCATCAGTAGGCAGAGAAAGCCAATCTGGCTTGTTTTTGTTATTCAGGAGTTTTTAATCCTGAAACTGCAGCAGCTCAAAGGGGAGATAAGGAAGACCCAGATAAGGGAGACCCTGACCCACGCAGCCGGTTAGAGGATCCAAGGGGCAAGGCTGAAAACCCAGGGGCCAGGGCCAGGAGGATGGATGAGGGCCTTTCTTCTCCTTCAGAGAAGGAGTGGTCCTTGTATCCCTGAGACCCTAGAGAAAGCTTCCTTTAGGCCAAAGAGAAAGAAGGCAAGGAGGGGGGGGGGGGGGGGGGGGGGGGGGGGGGCGGGGGGTTTTCGCAGGCAGACACCAAATACTTTGGAGCTGAGCAGCCTTCTCCCAGCCCGCGCACTATCCTGTTGTTTTCTGGGGTCAATAGCTACAAGCAGATGGTGTCTTATTGTAGGTTCTCCTGTAGATACGATTCTTGTGGAGGAGAGGAGGATTAATCTGTAGGCTGGCGACTCCCCCAGGGCCTGCCCTCACTGCCCTAGTCCTATCTATTCCAGGGCTGTAAGGACAGCAGGCCTCTGATCTCCAACTCTGGGCTGGGCCAGATGATCTCCAAATATCTGGTCATCTTGGATTCCTTCCTTCTTGGCCGGAAAATGCTGTGATTTCGGTCTGTCCCTGACTGTCCTGTGAGAATTGGGGTGTGGGGTGCACCTACAACCTCAACCAGCTTTCCTTCACCCTTTGCCCTCCCAAAGGGAACCCGGAGACCCCAGTGGTCTGGCGAGGGGCACTTTGATCGAGGGATTGGCCGGCGGGAGGGAGCCAGGGGTTCAGCAGGGCCTCCCAGATGGCCCTGGAAGCGCGGGGCTCGCGGCCCAGCTCGGCAATGCAATTCTCACCGCTTCCTTTGCCCTCTCCCCCCTCCCTTCTGCCCTCCGTCCCCACCCCCACCCCCACCCCGGCCCTCTCGGCCGCTGCAGGTCCGCGCACCAGGAAGCTGAAGAAGAAGAAGAACGAGAAGGAGGACAAGCGGCCGCGGACGGCGTTCACCGCCGAGCAGCTGCAGAGACTCAAGGCGGAGTTCCAGGCAAACCGCTACATCACGGAGCAGCGGCGGCAGACCCTGGCCCAGGAGCTCAGCCTCAACGAGTCCCAGATCAAGATCTGGTTCCAGAACAAGCGCGCCAAGATCAAGAAAGCCACAGGCATTAAGAACGGCTTGGCGCTGCACCTCATGGCCCAGGGACTGTACAACCACTCCACCACCACGGTCCAGGACAAAGACGAGAGCGAGTAGACGCCACCGGCCGGGGCCGCGCGGCCAGGTCGCCGCGCCCGCGCCCCCTCCCGGCACCGCCGCCGTCGCCTCCCGGCCCCTCGCTGGGGGAGAAAGCATCTGCTCAAAGGAGGGAGGGAGCGAAGGGAAAAGAGCGAGAGAGACAGAAAGAGAGCCTCAGAATGGACAATGACGTTGAAACGCAGCATTTTTGAAAAGGGAGAAAGACTCGGACAGGTGCTATCGAAAAATAAGATCTATTCTCTGTTCACAGTATAAGGGACGAAACTGCGAACTCCTTAAAGCTCTATCTAGCCAAACCGCTTACGACCTTGTATATATTTAATTTCAGGTAAGGAAAACACATACGTGTAGCGATCTCTATTTGCTGGACATTTTTATTAATCTCCTTTATTATTATTGTTATAATTATTATAATTATTATAATTATTTTATCCCCTCCCCCTCTGCCTCGCTGCCCCGGCCCAGTTTCGTTTTCGTTGCCTTTTTCATTTGAATGTCATTGCTTTCTCCGGTGCCTCCCGACCCGCATCGCTGGCCCTGGTTTCTCTGGGACTTTTCTTTGTGTGCGTGAGTGTGTTTCCTTGCGTGTCTGCCCACCTCCTCTCCCCCACCTCCTGGGCCCCTTCTGTCGGTCTGTCTATTCTGCCCCCCTTTCGTTTTCCGAAGACTTGTTGAGAAATACGACCCCACAGACTGCGAGACTGAACCGCCGCTACAAGCCAAAGATTTTATTATGTTCAGAAACCTGTAGTCTGAAATAAAGTGTACACTGTGCTCACGAGCGCTGGCGGCCCTCCTGTTTGCGGGCTCGGGAAGGGCGTGGGTCCGAGCACACAGCGCCCCAGCGCCCCTGCGCACGCCGGGCCGGGAGCCGGCGTGGCCTTGCGATCACCGCACAACGAATGCAGGGGCGAAGGGGAAGCACGGCCCAGATTCGGATTTGGCACGGGTCTGAAGGGTCTGGCGGGACACGCCTGGTTTCCGATTGCGTTCAAGGGAACTCAAAGGCCGGCAAACCCAGTCCTGCCTTCGGAAATGCTGCCCGGGTTGCCTGGCAGCTCCCCGCACTGGTCCAGGCCCAGCCCAGCAGCGGCCTCCCCCTGTACGGCCTGCTCTTCACTCCAACCTGCACTTTTCTTTTTCTTTTTTTCTTTTATTCCCTCTGGTGCAGGTTTTGCTGCAGATTTTTTTCATCCAGAGATAGAAGGGGGCCTGCCTTCCTCCCTACCCAACAGCCCGCTTGGGCGAGGGGCACTTTGGCATGGCCTCTCGGCCGCCTGGATTCACTGCACTTCGTTTTGGGGGAGGGCTTCTGTTGGCGAAGCAGCAGGTCCGGGGGCAGCCAGCGGAGCCTCGCGGGGCTCGGATCTCCTGGTCCCACAATGCCGGAGGAGAGGAGGCCCAGATGCTGGGAAAGCTGTTCGGAGTGCCTTGAACCCGAGGTGGGCGCGGGTCTGCTGTGTCTGGGCCCTAAACCAAAGAGGGTTCCCTTAGGCATCCCAACAAAGCCTACCTTTCTTCTTCACCAAGGGGAGGCGCAGGTAGAAGCCCCCAGGGCCCTCAGGACTCCCTGGGTTCCCAGAAGGAAATGTTTGGCCTCTTGCTGCTAACACTGGGGCCTATCATTCCAAGGCAGGAGCTGCTCTCAGACCTTAAGAAGTTAAGGGGAGGAAGGGAAGGTTCCTTCTCAGGAGGTATTCTCTCTCCTTTGTCCAGGATTTGTTAAAATTGTAAATTCCACTCCCACACTATTTTCTCTCTTCCGCAATATGTATGTATATACCTATACGTGTGCAGCTAGACGGGCAGGTGTCCACACATACTTGTGTGCATATATGATAATGTGTAGATATTGGTGCACCTAAGTTCCTACCAGCTTTTTGTGTGTTCCTGTACCCGTGAGTAGTGTGTAACTGATTTTCTTCTCTAAGGAGATGCACAGTTGGATGTTTGTGAGTTCACTGTGTGTACATGCATGAATTTGTGTTTGCACACTGGAATGTCTGCAGGTGTGTTTGCTGGGTTTGTGCACATGTGAGAACGCTGTTCTCTGTTCTCTTCGCTTGAGTTTCTTAACTGTTTTTGCAGGATTGATTTTGTGTGAAATGATAATCGCTAGTTATTCCACATCTTTTGTTGAAAAATTTCCCCTGATTTGGCCCAATGTACTGTTCGCTCCTGGCCAGGGAACTAACAGGGCTAGATCTCAATCCCAGGAAGCCTAGGTGTCCTCCAAATCCCTACATAAGAGTTTGGGGGCTCAGTGGCCTGGAGTGGAATTGGAGGGTGCATTTGACACTGCTGTGGGTTCCCAACTTTATTGCAATTAATTTCCTTCCTTCCATCTGCCCATTGTTTTCTGGAGGAGTGTTGAGTAACTCTTGCATATAATAGGTGCTCAACCAATCTTTGTGGGCAGAGTTAGAAGCAGCGAGATGGACCCTTCCCTGGGATTGGTCCAGGGGAGTTGTTTTCTGGTAGTCAAAAGCCTGTGCTTTGCTTTCCTTGCAGAGTGGGCTTGGAATTTTCAAGCCTTCCAGGCTTTCCTGTTAAACAGTCTGATGCCTGGGTCTTGGAGCACCCTTCCTTTAATACAGCCGTCTCGGAACTTCATAAAGAGTCTCATTCCATTTCACGCTCCCAGAACATCCAGATGTGGCGTTAAGGATGCTTAACTCTATATATTGGAGAACCTTACTATTTTTGAATGTCTGGGAATTGGCTACACTCCCTTCTCCCCTCCCTATTGTGGCCCCTTAGGATATCCAAGTCCCCCAAGACCGCCAGGTCCAGAGGCCAGTGTGAGCGGCAACTCCAGGAACCACCCCATTCCTCATGCTCCCCTTCCTTTATACAAGCGATCAAAGCCAAGAGCTCTTCCCTTTAACCCAGCGAGAGGGGGCGAAGGTGGTCACTCATCCCCATGATTGCGTCACTGAAGTGTACAGACGTGAGTGTCATTATTATGTAATTTGGTTTCTTCCCCATTATCTCCTTTTATCTTCCAATCACTATGGGCAAGTGGATTTTTCTTCATTGTTCAGTGAAAGAACATGAAGCTCTGAGAACTTAAACATTTTGTTTGTGCCTCCTCCTTGACTATGGGTGTCTAAGTCGCATCTACCTCAAGGATCTGGCCAAGGCCCTGAAGCCATCATCCAGGATAACTTTCCCATCTTCTCTCCATTTTTCCTTCTTTCTGATTGGAGTAGAGAAGTGGAGGAGGATTCTGGTGGACCTTTTTTTTACACGCCCTTTAAAAAAAGAAACTAATAATGATCATAAACGGGCATTGATTTCTCTGATTTATGAGGCTGGTTTAGTGAGCTGCCTGTGTATTAAGGTCTGGGGCTGCAGCGAAATAAATACTTGTGCACGCCATCCCAACTTCCTCATTTTCTGCTTTTCCTTTTTTTTTTTTTTTTTAAAGATTGAATTGAACCATAAACTTAAATCTTCCTCAGTCTAAAAGGAAATACATGCTAGCTGAGTCTAAACAGTATTGATCCCTGGTTTTTTCTGAGGGCAAAGGTCTCTGTTTTCTTGCTAGAAACTCTCTTTTCTTCAGTAGGGTTAAGGAGAAGGCCATGGATGGGGCTGAGGGAAGGCAGGAGGAAAGTGGAAGGAGAGGGTGTTGTATTTGGGAGCGTGGGGTTGCTTGGTGTGATTGCGTGTGCTTATGTATGCGTGGGTTGTACTGTGTGTGGGCATTTGTATAAGGATGGTACTGAGTATATTTATTTAGGTTTGGGAGGTGGAAGTGTGTGCTTTGGGTATGTGGCCTCTAGCAGTGATTGTTTGATGTCTGTGGGTGTGTGTATGTGTACCCAGTTATTTAGCTCCCTAGATGGGGCTGTCCAGGGAATAGAGGAGTGGCCTGTTAGCCTGCACTCTCCCAGGCCCCCACACCCATCTGTCACCTGTGGCAGGGTTTCCAGAGATAATACCATGGAGGAGGCCACTGTGCCCCAGGACACCCCCAACCCCAACACACACATTCAGTAGAAAAAAGGCCCCAAAAGGGCAAGTTGCAAGGCAGGTGAGCTTTGGCTGACTCCCAGAGGTCCAGGAGATGCAGGCCAGGGCCAGACTCTGCATCCTGGATGAAAGTGTCTACCGCGGCTTCTGTCGGGGGTGGCCATCAATTCCTTCCGTGTTCAGCCTGGTTTTTCCTTTGTGTGAATAAGAGAGGCCATTCTTCTGGCAATCTAGCCAATGCACTATCCTCTGCTTCCACCACACAGGGGAGCGAGGCAGACAAGGGCAGGGAGGCATTCAGATGTCCTCTCCAGCTTCACCTCAGAGCCTGGACCCTTTTAGTCTGGATGTCACACTGGGTTCAAATGGAAGACTATGCTCATCCCCGTCTGTGGGAGGTGGCAGAGTATCTTCATCCCTCCTCACTCCCTCCAGAAACCTCCACTGTCCTCTCTCACTTTGAACTCTGGGGAGGGGGTTTCTCTTCTTTGGCAACCTGTGGAAAGGGGAAGGGCTAGGGACTCTGCCAGCCTCCACCCCTCCCCAAATGCTTTAGGCCAGTCTTTTAATGCAGTGTCAGTGTTGGAAGTTTCCTCAGGGATTCCTGAATTACAAAATCATGAGAGAGAGAGAGTGCCCCAAGAGAAAGCACAAGGCAAATGAGAGGCAAAGTCCTCAGATTTCCTATCAGTTCAGGCCTCTTCTCACTGTGCCATCAAGTGGGTAATGTCAACATGCATGCAGGCACAATGCACACATATACACACTTCCACACATACAAATGCATAAGCATGCACACACCCATGTGCATACATATGCACACATGCAAAACATAGGCATGTATACAAATGTCAATGGACCAATATATAGTGCATTCACAGCAAGCACATGGACATTGCCTGTGTAGAAGTTTCTGGCACACAACTATACATGAGCCAGGAATACACATACTGGTGTCCAAGACACATCTGCATGCCCCAGCTGGTGGGCTTCACTCCTAGCCCGGGGAGGGAAAGGACATTTTTTTCCAGTGATCAGGACAGACCTGTGTGCCCTCTCCTTCCTGTGGAAGCCACCAAAAGGAGAGGCAGCGCTTTCCCTCTCCCCTGGAGGCAGCTGGTCCAGCTCAGACACAGACCCAATGCTACAACCCTCTCCCACCAGCAGGTACATCCAGTGCCCTCCCAGCTGTAGCTCTTGGGGCTGGAGCAGGCCCAGGGTGAGAGGAGGCAAACATCCCAAACAGATTTCTCAGAGGCTTGGTAAGTCATGGGCCATTACAATTTACTCCTTGAGTTTGCTTCGAATACAGCCTTTTCCAGCTGGATGCCACTCTGGAGATGGAGTGGGCCCCTCCACTCTGAAATTCTCCCCACAGGTATGGGGTGGAGTGTTTTGAGGACACTTGGGAAGATTTCAGGCTATAGTAATGGAAGACTCTAGGTATGTGTGACCCAATAGAAAAGCAGAAATGTATTGTGTGTGTGCAGGCACACACATCCTAAAGAGAGTATTCTTATCAACAGCTTGTGACTCTGCTTTGGGCAGGCAGGCGGGTGGGAGTGTTAGGAGGGGGCAGGGATTGTAGAGGAGACTAGTAAGTACTCACCTCCCCTTCCTCAACTCTGCTGAGGAGTGGGGTATAAAGCCAGGCACAAGTTAGACACTGTCAACCAGCAGCAGATTCCTCTCTGCCCCCTGCCACCAAACAAGCATATGGAGAAAGCTCCATCTGGGGTGCCAGCATCCTCCCTTCCTCCTGAAGACCTGGTCTGCAGGCCTCCAGGACCAGGGCAGAGGGGCGGGAGCCTCCTGTGAGAGAGATGAGAGTCCAAAGACACAAAGGACCCAGGAGAATTTCTGATTCAGCCACAGCTACTGGAAGAGTGGGCTTGGGCCCTAAGAGCAGCAACCGGGTCCTGACAACAACCATTTCCTGCAGCGAGACCCACGGCTCTGCCATCTGATAAAGAGAACACAGTGGAAAACTAGACGGAGAGAGCTGGGGAGAAGCCGCCTCCACACTCCCAATTTCAATACTGAATCCTGAAGAAAACAAAATCGAGTCCCAGTAACGACCACAGCAGGGCTCTCCTTGCCCTTCCCCCGCCCTTTCACCTCCAGGTACAGGACTTGTTCATTTGGCAGAGTGCAGGCAATTCAGAAGATACCATGCCCAGAAATTCAAAATTAGCATAATCGTTACTCACCGAGGGCCTTCCGTGCACATTGCTAGCCATTTCACACAATTTATTTCCTTCAACCACATACATTTATGTGTATTGCCTATTATAATTCCCACCTTACAGATAAGAAAATTGAGGTCCAGGGTCGTCCTGCTAAGTTGGCACCAAATCACGCTGAAGTCTATACTGTAGTTACTTATCATAAATGGAAGAATGATTCGCAGTCGCATTAGCATAGAGTCAAGTCTCCACGTTAGTCCTGGACTTTGGCACCTGGGGGAACAGGGGGGAGCACTGATTTGAGGGAAGGGCTATTCCTCCTCTCCTTCAGTCTTAACTAGGAGTAGCCTCAGCATCTCTCCAGCCCTCTTCCCTCTCACTCTGTAACTCAGGTCCGAGTTCCTGCTCACACATCCATACTCTACATCTCCCATCAGGGTCTCAGATTAGCGTCCCAAGAGATTCCGATCTTTTCCCAGATTAAGATGCCCCTCTCCCCGCACAATCAGCAGTTTCCCCCCCCTCACACTGTCCTCCGGCACCTGCATCCAGACTGGGTTCGCCGAAACGGCCCCCCCATCCGGGCATCTTGACCTTGCGCCAACCCTACTGGAGCTGCCTGCGGCCGGCGCGGTCCGCGGAGGGCGCTTCTTCCAGGCACTTCCGGTCGGCGCAGCCCAGGCCGCAGGAGGGCACCGTCCTGGACCCCCTCTCTCCAGTGGGGGCTGGAGATGGGAGCGCAATTGGGGCTCCACCGAGGTCTCTGAGGGCACTTCGCCCTCCCCACCCCACCCCAGGAACCGCGAAACCCCAAATCTTCTTGCTCAGAGCGGGGAGCGGGCCCTGCCCACCCGCTCTCCAGGGACGCGCGCAGAAAGGCAGTCCCGGCCGCCTCCCCCAGCCGGTGTCCGGGCAAGCGTCTGAAAGCTGCGCTTGGGCCGCAGTCTCCAGCCATCGCCCCCCACCCCTGGTTCTCCCGGGCCGCTGTTCATTGCACAGTTTCGATTTGTCTAGGCCGGAGTCTCCTCTTCTCTCCTCACCATCTTTTTCTATGGGCTTCCCGCCTCTGTGTTCCTCCTCATCCTCTGCTCCACGGTTTCCGTTTTTGCACCGGAGGTCGACGTTCTGCGACCAGCCTTCTCCGGCCGCCCGGACTCGGCCTCTGCCGCGGGGTGCACCCGGGCGTCCCTTCGGCTCCTGGCCCTCCCTCTCTCCTCGTCGCCCAGTCCTGCCTCCGAGTTTGCGCCCCTGGCTGCCCCGCGCCGCGGCTCAACTGGACATCCGAACGCTCCGACTGTCCGCTCCCCTCCCCTCCCCCGGCCGACACGTGGGGACCAGCGCTGACCTTGGGTGCGGCCACGCTGTCCCCTGCTGCTCTCCAGTCACCCCTGTATCCCTTTGACTCTCGGGCTTCCGAATAGGGGCTCCCGGAGTATTACCAGGGGAAAGGGGAGCGCCCTTCCCCTCGTAATGAGAGTCGCCACGCAATGTCCGCTGCGCAAACTGGGCCTCGGAGCAGCCGGGCCGGGGTCAAACCAGGAAGGGGGGGAGGGGT
The DNA here is from genome assembly GCF_002776525.5 of Piliocolobus tephrosceles. Lineage (NCBI taxonomy): Eukaryota > Metazoa > Chordata > Mammalia > Primates > Cercopithecidae > Piliocolobus > Piliocolobus tephrosceles. The sequence goes on along the minus strand of NC_045444.1, from coordinate 935,307 downwards.
GGACAGCAAGGCTAAAGAGACCTGACTTTATTTGTGTTGCTTTAACTTGTCCTGAACGGTTACACGAGGCGCGCGCTCATGCACACACACACACCGCGGGCAGCCCAAACCTTCGCTGGCTCGGCCCACCGGCTCCTCGTCCTGCCAGTCCTTAGTCGACTCTGAGCCTTCTCGGTGCCGGCTGGGTAGGACCGGCTGGCGAAGGGCTGCCAACTGAACTTTCCTGCACTAGGTGAGCCCCTTCTGAAATCCTCGCTGCAGGATACTTTTTTTGAGGGGGCGGGGGGCGAGAGGAAGTTGCAGAACAGCTCTGGCCCCGCCACCTCTTTCCCCCATAAAGCCACCATCCTCAGGGCGCAGAGGTTTGTCCTTCTCCTCCTCTCCTTTCTTGGAGCTATGTGGCCAGTTCTCTTCACCAGACAAAGCTGAGGTTTCCTGCTCGGGTTCACTGTTGACTTAGGATTTCTTTAAAACTAGCGGCGCCAACTTGCCCTCGCTCTGCGCCTCCCCACCCCCCAACCAGGCCTGGAGGAACTTCCAGAAGGGTGAGACCTGGCAGGCAGGCGGGGGCAAGGAGGCCGCGGCCTGGCAAGGACTGTTCTTCCATCCTTTGCTGGATTTCCCGCGCCTTCTTTCCCTGCAGATCGAGCTCTGGCCTTCACCCCGGGCCTCCTAACTTCAGGTCCGCCCAAGTGCCCTCCTCTCAGCAGGCGGAGGCTCACAGCTGTGTGGGGAGTAGGGACGTAAGTACCCTAGGGAGGATGCTGAACCTAGTTTCACGCTTATCGGGCCTCGAGTTTCATATCCATTCTTCATGTCCTCACAGGGCTGACTGCGTTGTGGTGCTAAGTGACAAGTCGAGTGTTGGCTTGGGGACTGCGATGTAAGTGAGGGACCCTGGGTGTTGGTGGAGGGGCGAATGGAGAGACTATTGCCCACTCCCCCTACCCCGTGCCAAGTTCAGCCAGAAGTTAGCAAAGTTTCTTTTTCGGAGTTGAACTATCTTGGGTTCTCCGACCGCGCAGGGCTTGGGGGTAGGAAAAGGAGGCGCAGAGTTCTTTGTGCCCATCGCGTGCAAATTTTGGCCCCAGACAGGACCGGCCACAAGGAAGGGACCCAGGTATGGGCTGGGGCCGGGAGAGGCGCGCTGGCAGCGGACGTTCCCGCAGGTAGTGCGCGACTCTTGCCCCAGGAAGAAGTCGCTGCTGCCTGCAGAGTGGCCTTGGAGTGGCTCGGGCCTCCATTGAGACTGCTCACTTCCTTTTTTCCGGGACCACGGGACCACGGTTCTTCAGCTTTTTCCGCCCTAGGCTCCCCCACCTCCTCGGTTCCCCATGGTAGAGTTATTTGAGGGCTTCCCGGAGTTGGGGTTTGGCCCACCAATCCTAGCAAGTCATGGCCTGCCCGGCGAGGCGCAGCGAGGCGGCCTCCCTCCCGCTACCCTGGGTGGGGTAGGGACCCCCTTTCCCCTAGAGACCCTCTAGCACCCGAGTGTTGGTGATCATTACTTTAAATTAAAAGTCTCTTTTCTCCTTTCCGTCTAAGCCTCAACTTAGTTTCAGAGAATGAAGCGTGAAAGCTCTTTTATGGAGATTACCGATGCTTCATTTATTCCCGCGAATGGCAAACACAGCCCGGGAAAAACCGAGCGAGCGAGCTCCTTGTCTCGGATCCTCAGCCGTCTCCGTGTTCACATGCTCACTTGGCTGTGAGACGCCGTCGGGGAAAGCCCCTGCTGTGGCTTCCCTGGGGAAGGGAATTGCGCGTTCGCTAGTGTGGCAGTCCGCAAGCTTCGCTGGGTGGGACAGCGGTCTAGCCTCAGAGGCCCGCCTTGAGAGCTGAGACATTTGGGGCTAGGGAAAGTGGTGGGAGTACAGGGTGTCAGCCCTGAAGATCCCTGAGGTTCTGTGCTTATGTGAGTGTGACGAGCCTGGTTATCCTCACTCCAAACCCAGTTTTCCACTCCTTATTTTCAGTGGAATCCAGGGGAACTTGGGGCTCATTACACTGGGAGAGCCAGGAGTCCCATGTACCATTCTGGATCTCATTCACGTTCCCATTCCAACCTTATACCAACCCGTGTAACCTTTTCCGTGCTTGGCCAAGAGGCTGTGTCCATGGTAAGCACTGTGGTGAGGCTGTTTTATATTTCCACGTCTGCCAAATACAGCCCTAAGAGCAGGCAGCACCCCCCTGGAAAGGGTGGGTCATTTTGGAAACAGATCCAGAGCCTTTGAACCTCTGGAATACAAAACTCACCTTGTGATCTGGCGGTTGTCTCCTCCTGGATCAGGGATGCTTTGACCATTTCACAAGGGGCAGTTGGAAGGAAGTGATATAGCCTCTGGCAGGAAACACAACAGAGGGTTTTTATTCTTTTTAGACAGAACAGAGAAGTTTGAAGAAGGAAAAGTATAAGCTCCTAAAAGAGAATTTCCAGAGTTCAGGCTTAAATTCCTTTGTGACACTGTGTTATTAACTCCAACGCAGAGGCGTCTCCACATTCCGGCCATCCCACTCTGGGAGCCCCTGTAACACAAAAGCTATTTTTTGGGGGTGGAGGTAGCCAGGAGGGGCCACCAGCCCCCGTTCCTCCCATCTTACCCAACGCACAGGTTGCAAGGAGAGTGCCAGCGCTGCTTTTGTTTAGAGGGCCTTGCTCTAAGACAACATCTTACAGACACAAGTATGGGAGTTTGCCTGGGGTGTCAACATGGACCAGGCTAAAAGTGATAATACAGTCTCCCTTATTATATAGCCAATGACTTGTCTATAGTATGCAAGGACGTAGGGCCCTTTTGGTTGCCCTGTCTGCCTTTGATGGGTAAGGACAGTTTCACCATAAAGGTCCTCAGTGACTAAGAGGGATAGGACAAATGGTTTTTTGAGAGCAAGATCACCCCACGGAGCCTGGGGAGGTCCCACTGATGCTATAAGGGAAGGTGAGGCTAGCCGAGTTGAGGGGGTGCAACACGAAGTCTATTTGAACACACAGCACTAAGTTGGGAAGGGCGGAGAGTAGGCTTGCTGTTTGACTGAACAATTGCCAACTTTCATTAATTACTCAGTCATTTTAATGTGAAAGCAAATACCAAAGTGCTCTCATGCCCATTCTGAATTAATGGCCTGCAAAATTAGAGGAGGAGGGGGCCAAAGGGTGAGCTGAGGTGTTCAGAGGAGTGTTCAACCCTTCTTTCAAACCTAAAAAGTGCCCCCAACCAAATGCCTGAGGGGGTGGTCAGTGAATTGAAAACCTAAAGCAAAAGCTATTCGTTAGTGAACAGAGGTTGGATTCTAATGATGACAAACATCAGAATGAAACCTTCCTTGGGTTCTCATTAATGATTCAATCATGCAACCTGGCTTCAACCAAGTGCCTGTGACGTTCTTGGTACTGGGGTGGACCCGTGGGATGGACACCTGATGTTCCAGGAGGCCGTGTCCCCAGATATCATTTGAACTGAATGAATTTCTGAAGGCTACACCTGGGTGTTTTGGAATATGTCGGAACCCATCTCTTAACTTCCATAATGCCAAAGCGACTCCTGTGGGACAAGTTTGATTGGTTAACTCGGTTGAATTTATAATCTGTGAAATAAAAAACAAAGTCAGGTTTAGGTGCACATAACTTAGTTTATTATGTCAAAGCTTCAGGAAAAAAAAAAAACTTTCTTTCTTGCTTCCACTGTATGCCATCTGTTTACACAGCAAAATGAACCCACAGGTTTGTAGAATTTACAGATGATAGTTGCTTTTCCTGGATACTTTCCCTCCTCATCCTTGTGTTTCTTCTCAGGTGCTTTTGATGTGCCTGCATTTTTGATGGCCACATTCTCTTGAAATGTGGTTGTGTGGAGCAGTCCCAGACAGTTTTCAGAAGTGTGGCCTTGGATTTGGAATGGAGCATGTAAGGACATGATACAGAGTGACTTTCTGCCTTGTGGGTGTCATATAAAGTGGATGAAGCCAGAGGGGCACCCTGCTGAAATGACTCCCTGGTCTATTTTTGGGACATTCTTCAGAGTTATTACTAAGGAAAATAACTTCATCATAAGCATCACATTTCTGCATGGGCAAAACTTGGGCAGAAATTTGAAACACCCTTCTGGGCCCATTTTATGTTTAATTGCTTTTGATAAATTCACCATTGCAAGCCTCTTCCTTGAAGCTTACATTCTTGGAATTCTAGGACTCTTTCTGGGATTCTTTTAGGCATAGTCTATACATGTAGACCAGTTTCAGTAAAAATGACAGTGAAATAAGAGTTGGCTGAAGTCAAAGAAACAGCAATGTGGTTGTTTAAACTGCTTTCCTTCACCTTTCCTAGTCCCGATTTTGGTGGAGAGCAGGCTAGTGGCTGGTCTTCCTATAAAGTGTACCATGTGCTAACCTCTTAGTTTGATAGGGTGTAGGTCAGAGAAAATGCAGAGGCTGGTCTTGAATTTCTTCAACCTAAGAGAAAGTCTCTTTTTTGATATTATTTTTAATAGTGAAGGACCTTATAAAGGAGATTGCTCCTTGTATTTTTCCTTGGGAGCCCTAGTCATTGACCTGGCAGCCTGTCTGTGGGGTCAAGGATTTCATATGCACAGAGGTGGGAAGCCACGATCAAACGGAGTGAGTCCCAGAACCACCCAGGATAAAGATGAAAAAAAAAAAAGGCCTCCCAAAAGGCTGGGCGTGGTGGCTCAAGCCTGTAATCCCAACACTTTGGGAGGCCGAGATGGGCGGATCATGAGGTCAAGAGATTGAGACCATTCTGCCTAACACGGTGAAACCCTGTCTCGACTAAAAAATACGAAAAACTAGCTGGGCGAGGTGGTGGGCGCCTGTAGTCCCAGCTACTGGGGAGGCTGAGGCAGGAGAAAGGCGTGAACCTGGGAGGCGGAGCTTGCAGTGAGCCAAGATCACGCCACTGCACTCTAGCCTGAGCGACAGAGCAAGACTCTGTCTCAAAACAAAACAAAACAAAACAAAAGCCAAAAAACCCTCTTGGATTATCTGACTCAATATCCTTGGCACCAGGACAAACAAGAGTCATACTAATCCCTTACAGTTTTTCTAAACATTATCTAGAATCTCATCTCTGACTTTCTGAGAGGCAGATGTCAGAGTGAAAATGGAAGTTTATGCCACGTTTTGACCACTTTGGCTTTTATTTTTCTGTTTTCTTAAGTGGGAGGAGAGAAGAGGTGGAAGAGGAGAGAATTTCTGGGAATCTTTAATGGTAGACATAAGGCTGATCTTTTTTAAAAACTGGAGTTCGCTGTTTAATAAATAAAACTCCACATGTCAATCTGGGAAATGTGATGTTTATTTGAGTGGATAAAAGATTCATGAAGAGTGGCATCATGTGGTGTGTTGGGTGCAGTTTCTTTCCATTTCTAGATTCACGTTTGGAAGGAGGCAGGTGCCTTCCCTCAGGTAACCCAGGGTTCAAGCTAGGGCCTAGCTTTGTGGGACCTGCATGAGCAGCAGAAGAGATCCAAACTCCCAGGCTGGGGGTCATTTTTTTCTGGTCTTCTAGGTGCCTGTCCACACTCCTCAACTGAGGTAGTAGGAAATGAACACAGATCACCTTATGGGAAAAGGAGCAGAGAGGTGCCCTTCAGATTTCAGTGGTCAGTTTAGCCTGTTTTCTTTCCATTACTATGTGTCTGAGTGGTGGGAACTTTTTATCTGGAAAGGAATTATTCCTGTGCACAATTGTCAGTCCTGCCAGGAAAGTTATGGCTGGCCTATAAAAGAGGACTGCCTGTCTGCCTTTGTCCTAGGTTGGGAAGGCCTCCTGGTCAATAAATACATATTAATCATGTAAAAGGATTGACATGCAAATGAAGGGCATCATTGACAAGCCCTGGATGGCAGAGGGGAACCCTGCTGCAGCTGTGGTCCTGGCTGAAGAAGCCGGGGCTGCACGAGGATCTTTGCTTGGTGTTTTCTGAAGGGTTAAATGCCCTTTTCCAATAAATATGTGAAAGAGTTAATTGGGCTAGAGATGGCTTTAGGATCTTTTACTTTGCATGCTTCTTAGCTCTGCCAGGTCTCCAGATTTTTTTTCTTCCTATTTTAAGTCTGGCATTAAGCAGGCCACCCTTTGGATCGCCCTGTCTCTCAGCCCAACTGGAAGCCTCCAAAGGTACTTTGTTCTTTCCATCAAAGAAAAGTTGAACCAATCAGAGAAATGGTTAAAAACTTAGATGAATTTTTGGAGGAATAATGCTTGATATTGCAGGATTAATTGTTAGTTGCCATTATGAATTATTGCTTATAAAATAGAGTGATGTATATTATTGTGGCTTTCTTTACAGAGCAAAGGCATTATGAAATAACCTTGCTATAGCAACACCAAGCTTTGACTCAGATTTTTCTATTTTCATGACACCTGTGGGTGTGTATATTTCATAACAATAGTTTTTAATATGCATATGACCACTGAAAAATATGATTTGGTGTCAGGATATACATGGAAAATCTTACGTTTATAAAGACAAAATAAGATGCATTATTATATGTTCCCAGCTCATCTTTGAAGTGAATATAGTTGCTTTATCTATAATGAATCATTAGGATATAAGAAAATATTTTAACCTTGCTGATAGACTAAGTTACTATATATGCTGAAATAAAAGTGATGAGAATCATTTGTGCTAATGAATGTTCTAACTTTGATGTTCCTTTATGGGTGCAGATGTTTAAGAGGTGGACAATTGGAAATTGTGGACAATATAGGCTCTGAGTTATATCTGTGGGCACTTGTCAACCAGGAGGCTTGCATTTGGTAACTTTGGAACTGGAGCTTAAAGCAGCTGGTTTTGGTAATATTCCTGCTCAGGCCATAGGTGTCTAAATGGCCCTTACTTTGATAAAGACTACAGATGTCTGGAGATTCTGGCATATCAGGCCCTAGGAACAGTTATTGGGGAAACACATAACAGGGGCTTGTTGCTGTCTTTCTTTTGTGGTCTACGTCTAATCTTATCTAATGCTCTGCAACTGAGTATCAGATCCTGTCACACAAACCGGAGGAAAGCAATAAGAATGTAAATGGTCTTCTCCTCCTAACATGAAGCACTAAATGCTACCTTGTGAATTAAATGTATCTGTGGATGACCTGGGGACCCAGCTTTTTCTGCATTTTTGGGTTATATTAGTAGTGACCAACCAAGATATTGACTTGCCAAAACATTTGAATTTTCCTTGCAGATAAATTCGCAGAACGGATGTTTTTTAATAGGGGCTTGTTAGCTCTGAAAATCCACACCTAGTTCAAAATCAAACACTAAATCTTCTAAATTCTTGCTGTGAACATAATATGTTTGATGTACTTTATTAATATTTATGTGGATTGTAGGTGAATCAAGTATTCCCTAAAATTCAAACTCACCGAACATGTTATCTATTGAATTGCTGTGTGTGTATTTGTACGTATGTGTAAAGAAGAGAGTAGCTACTGCTAGAGATAAATTATTTAACATGATTTTCCTATATTGTGGAGAGGCAGGCTGAGTCTCATTTTTTGGATTATGATTTGTATTATGAAATGCTTATCAAATGTTTTCCAAAGATTAGTTTAATTTTAATTAAATAAACCTTTCTCAAGAGGAGGCTCCCAACTATTTCTTGTACCCAGAGGCTAACGTACTTGTTGTTTTTAATTATTTTCTGCTGTTACCCAAACTGCTTTGGGTACTCCTGCCCAATTAAATCAAAGGCACAGGTTCCTTATACACAATATGTTTAATATTTAATTTTAATTAAATTAATTAAATTGTTTATTTAATTTTATGTGCATTATTGTGCATAGAATAATGCAAAATTCATGATAGTAAGAATTGGGGTGGGGAGGTGAATCAGAGAGCTTTCAAACAAGCTAATTACAACTTCCCCTTCATTTCCAGGGGAAATATTCTAATGTAAGGCAAAAGATAAACCTGAAGTTTCTCTGAAGCATCCCATGGCTTTTAGCCACTGTAGAGTTGAGTTTGTTGGTCTCTTTCATCCTACGGAGCTTGCCTTGCAATTTGCAGCTATAGCAGTTGCTCTGCAGAGGAAAGGGTATGTGCAAGTATGTACACGCTGCTGTCACAGCTCATGCTCCAGTGACATTTTCTACTTTGCTGAACACGGAGCTACCAGCACAGTGCTCCCAGGGAAGGACCATTTTCTACCCAGAGACAACGGCAAAACTTGCAGTAACGTCTTTCTACTCAGGAAGGGCCCATCGCAATGGCTTTGAGCTGCCTAAGCCAGAGCAGTGCTTAAGAATTTGGAGGCATTGGTGGGGCCCACCTTTTGGTTGGAAGCAGTTCCTTTCAGGGAGGGGTCCTTTTGCCTGGCTCAGTTTCCATTACAGTTTGCATCCTTAGGGCATAGTTTCTCAGGAGTGTTTTTATCAGCACAGTGATAGCCTTTGCTGTCTCACACTAGAGTCTTCATTCTCAGGATATGCGTTTGAACAGAAATAGGATATAAACACCAAAAACAAACAAACAAACAAGCAAAAAACAGGAGAATGCTTGGGTTTGTTCCCATTTGAGTTGTCCCTAAAATGATGAGTTCTGGAGTCAAACATTTTCAAGTGCCTCAGTTGAAGGAACCCACTGAATTTTGACACATTTTATTTTCTCTCTTCTCTATTTTCCTGATGTAAAATAATGACATTTTTACCATCACGGTCTGGCACTTGGGACATCTGAGCCAAACTTTCCAGACTTGACCTCATGAAATGGTGTAAACTTCTTTTCATTTTAGGGTTTTGCTCATGCGGGCCACAGCTGAATATTTACACTTCCCATCACTCTATATATTTTTCCTTTGGGTAGGGGATAGCTTATTTCTTGGTGCCTCCTGCTTATTGAAACTTGCTGACCATACTTAATGAGATCTAACCTTTAACTTGATTCTCTCAGCCACTGAGAAAAAAGGAGAAATAAAAAAAGAAATGGAAAGAAGGAAGAGAGAGAGAGAGAGAGAAACTAGGACTAGTGTCCTTAGGTAAAGTTTCGTTTTCACCAGCTACCTTACACAAGAATGGAGCTGCTAAAAATAAACTCTCTTTCTCTTTGTTGTTGTTTGTTTTTTTCTTCCCTCTAAGGCTGGTTTTGTTTCAGTAGATTAAATATTATTATAAAAGTAGCTGATGATGCAGTAAATTAAAAAATCAGGTTGTGGAATGTTTTGCAAAAGCCTTTTTATTTCTATGGCACTTAACCAGTTGAAGCAAACATTAGTTTTAAACCAAAAACATTTGTCAGGAGGAGTTTTTGCTTCAAATAAGAGTTTGGAAAATACAGAGAAGTACAGTTAGCCAGAATGGACGTAGTAAAAAGAGACCCTGAATTTGGAGAGAGATTAATGTTGGCTCACTATACGTAGAAAAACGTCACTTTCTCTCTCTCTATTTATATTGCCCATCTGTAAGCTTAAAGACCGTTTTTAGTATAAAACATAAGTCTGGGTAGTTGCAAGAAATGTTTCTGAGGACAGATGCAATCGAATTTGTAGGGCACTGCTGTGTCACCACATTTAGCATCAAATTATGAATTAAACAAGAAGAATGAATAACAAATTAGGATTCGCCTAAGCTTAGCTTTGTGCAGTGGGACAATGAAAATTTATCTGAATGCTATTCCTTGATGAGGTTACAGATTTTCTCCTGACAGAAGATACACATCAATACTGTAGAGACAATTATTGAAAGTTCATTTTCTGTGCACATCTTAGAAATCTTTTCAGGGAAATGGAAAGCTACGGTGAAGAGTCAGATTTTAGAAATCCCCCTTCCCTATGTAACTTTTCCTATGGAACTTCCAGTGTAGGATAGATTTGTTAAGAGAATATTTGGGAGGATGATATCAGAAATGTCCAAGCTGAGTTGTATGTGGGGTTTTTGTTTGTTTCTGTTTTTGTTTTGTTTTTTGCTGATGTGTAGGAAAACTGTTGGCTTTTAGGACTTCTACAACAGGCTGAAAATGACAGGCTTCTTACAGCTGGGCAGTTTGTTAAAAAATACCACACTTTCTAAAGCCGACAGCACTTTAAAAAGTACGGTCAACTGTACTCCTCCTCACCTAACTGGAACCGGGAAATACTGTGTTGCGGCCCTCACTAATGCCTTCACCACATGCTGACGTTCAGGGGAAGAAAGGAAAGGTTGCTGGGAACATTAACAATGGAGCAGAGAAGTTAGATATACTAGGAGTAATTTATTGGGTTGCTGGATATGAAAAAAACTTTTCAAGCCCCTAATGTAACCCACGTGCATCATCGTTCTAAGATTATTAAAGAGACTAAATAGAGAGACATCTCAAGTAGACATAAGAACACCACCAGGATACATACCTAGAGTGTTTCGGAAAACTAAGATAAAACACAATGCAGTACCACGGATGTCTGTTTGCTATGTAGGCAGATGTCATACGTAGGTGATATTGCCTTATTTTTTAAATCAACTTTTTATTTTCAAGGAGTTTTCAATTTACAAATAAGTTGTGAAGCCTGTCACCTTATTTTTATTACAGGCATTACTATTGTGAGTGTAATTTCCAAGTTGACCTCTTCCTGAGAATACTCTTGAGAGGCAGGGGCTTCCTTCTGAGGTGTGGATATGACACAGTTTGCTTAGTGTTAGCAGGGTTTCTGTCCCCCTGGAAGAAGGGGCAGAGACCTCACATGCAAATCAGGTAAAGTAAAATAACAGTTAAATGTATTCAAATAGCAGATTTTATATTAAAAAAATAGCTAAGTTTGGTCCAAAGATCAGCTTTGCAAGGACTGTTTTTGTATAGGTAACCTTGTGGTTTCATCACTTCTTCCTCCCCTGGCCTGTTTGTTTCTGTAGACACAGTCAGTGTTATCTTGCTGTGCCTTTCTTGGTGTCACCTTGGAGATTTGGACAAAAACTGGGGGAAAAACCTGAGGCCCGGCCTCCATCCCCACCCAGTTGTCTTCACTTCCAGGTCCAAGGAAGACTTGCTTACCGCTAAGGCCAGCCTGGTGCTGTGTGCCTGTGCCATAGTAATTCTGTTCTGTAGCCTTGAGCTCTAAATTGCTAGTTTCCTGCATTGGGTTTCATTTCAAAATGGGCTTACTTTTTGAAGAGCTGGAGGCTAGGGAGGTAAGAGTGATAGGAAAAAACCCCTTTTGGAAATCAATAACCAAAATCACTTCTCAGAGGTCTTAAAAAGATGGAATTGACTGCCCCTTCCTACAGTCCCTCTGTTCCCTGCCTGCCTCCACCCCTATGTGCTAATCACATTCAGGCCAAAGGCAGGAAGGGCTACCTGGCTGCAGCCCAGAGGACACTTTATTTTATTTACAGATGAGCTGTTAACCCTTGAAACACAGATTCATCTGGGAGCTCTGGCTTCCCCATTTTGGCAGTTCAAGCTCAGAGCTGCAACAGGACTTGCCTTAATTAGCTGTGTCATTCAGAACATGGCCAACAAGCTGCAGGCCTGGGAGGAGGGGCCGACCGGCATCCTTCCAGCTGCCCCCAAAGCCTGTCAACCAGAAGGGACTCCTTCAACACGTGTGCAGCCCAGGACCTGGCCCCAGAGTGGACTCAACTCCAGGTTCCTGTGGAACCTGGCTGCGTTCCTTTACCAAGTGAAGCTCCAGGCAACCGTCTCACACCTGGGCTTGCCATTCCAAATAACAGTTGACCTCTTGGAAGTAATGACTTCGAACGGATATGTTCTTATTTCAATAGTATTGCAACTGCTCAAAATCTTTTAAGAGCTTCTCTTTTGAAATTACCTTTAAGAGTTAGTTTACAAATCACATATTCACACACGCACCCGGTCATAGACACATAAAAGGAGTCTTGTTATTTTATACCCGAACCTCACTCTTGCTCAAAATAGCATTTCCCAGTTTGATCACTCACCTTATTCATCAGACTTGGCTCAGAACTCCTTTAGACTCTTTCCCAAACTTAGATCCTTCTTTAAGAAGGAAATTTCTCTACCACCAAGGATTTTCAAAAGAATGTGCCAGAGGCTCCCACGGCACTTTCAGAAGAGGAATTCTTAAGAGGTTTTAAGCATGGCAGTGTAATCGGAATAAATGTATGAATTTCCAGGGTGTGTCTTTGGAAGGGGACAGAACACATTTGGATGTGAAAGTTCTGGGTTGGTGGAAATTCCAGTTGTGAAACATTATTGCCACCAAACCTGCAGCACCCCTCCTACCCCCACTACACAGCCTGAACCTTGCTCCTCTGGGTGCTGGTGAACTATGAACATTTTCAAGTGAATATTTGTTCCAATTTCAAGGAAGGTAGTGCAGGCTCCTCAGACGCGAATCAAATGGCCTGTTTTTAAGGGCATGTTGAAATGCCTGGGGTGAGAGAACCTTGCAATGGTTCTGTCTTTTACCAAACTCTTTCTACCCGCATCTTTAAAACTTGTCTCCCATAATACAGATGTATAGACAACAATGATGAATAAAAATGCATTAGCCATGAACCATGTTCTGAGAATACAAATACATTTCTGGTGACAGAAAGACCTAATCTGTATAGAACATGCTTCTTTGTTTCCATATATGTATATATGAGCCCCAGGATGCCCCACCCTTTCTTCTAGAAGCAAGCATATTGGAACAGAGCAGGAGGGAGAGTAGAATACTCCCTTATAGGCCTGAGCATGTGGCATCGGTAAATCAATGGTTCCCCGTACAATTTGGGGGGAGAGAATCTGATATTTGACATTTGAAAGATAGCATCAAAGGAGTCGTGACTGGAAAAATCTGAGCTCACTGGGATTTTCTTAGACATAAATTGCTAGTTAGCCCTGTTTTATTTTGAGTTATTTTTGCAGGTTTCTAACCTTTCCAGTGCTTAATCGAGCCCTGCTGTAGGTGGATTTTCTTTATGGAGGGAGTACACAGTGCCTCAGGGAAGGGCTTGGCCTGAATCCTCAGTGTGCAAGGGAGGAGGTTCCTGGAGTGGAAGGGAGCCCATCCCACTGGGTGAGGTGTGTGAAGAGGGGTGTGCGTGGATTGGGCCAGCTGAGGTGAGGCTGCAGGGGGGGATGCGGTGTGGGAGCCACCTCTCCTGGCAAGGCCTGACCACCACCTCTGCGAGACCAGGCTGCTCTCTTCAGCAGAGGGCACTGTGCCGGCATCGGAATGTCTGGTCCTGCTGTCAGCTGTGTGACCTTGGGCAGGACTCCTGCCATCTCTGGATGCCAGCCTATCATTTGCAAAATGTGATCATTGGATTAGCTCTGCAATTCCCTACTTGGGGTTCCTGTCAGGAGTATTGGGGGAGGAGGGCCCTCTGATAAGTCTCAATGTTTTAAGGTGATTGCTGGAAGTATATCTGTGCTCTGCTTGCATAGGATGCCCTGGCCAACATGATTGGACACTCTCTCATTTTGGGCTGAAGACAGAGCAGCTCACTGCACTTGCCAATGCTGCTGCATGTTGCCCAGAGGGTCTGACTGGCAGTTACATGTGTATATGATGAATAAAAATGGGAAAATGGATGAATTATTATTTAATACATATTTTAAAAAGTAACATTTATAAGATACCTGGCATATTGTTGGCTCCTACTAAATAGTAGCTATTATCATTAATATTATTACAGCCAATCTGGTTGGTCAAAGCTTTCAAAATGTGGGTAGTAGCAGGAACATTCTGTCTTTGATGGAGAAATGTTTGGGAGCTGCAGTGGGGCTGGTTTGCAAGCCCCTCCATGCAATAACGTTGTCTTAGACTTCTTTGGCTATAGGTTCCTAGTGCTGGTAGACAGAGTGGGCATGGGGATTAGTGGCAATTCCCAAGCACTGTACCTGAGGAAGCACTGAGAGCTAGTCCCGCTCCTTGGCTCCTTCTTAGCTCACAGCTGACTCAGGCTGCAGATGGGCTGGCCACCCACTCCGGTGGGCAGGGTTCTGTGACTACCCCTGAAAAGCTTAGGGGTCCAGCTACTTGCCTGTTCACTGACCGTGGGTTGCTTACTTTGAGGGGGACAGGGATGGGGTTAGGGAGAGACCCAAATCTTACAAGGGACAGTTTTCTTCTCCAGTGAGTTTCAAATCTAGTTCATGGAGAGGTGATGTGGTTCTGAATACCATTGCCCAATTGCTTTTCTAGAATTTTATGCTGTACATCATAGTAAAAACTACCATTCATTGATGCATGGATTACATATTTGTCCAACACTCTCCTTGGCTATTTGCATACATTATCTCATTGACTCCTTGTAACAGTCTTTTAGGATGCATCAGAATTTCCATTTTATAATTTCAAACACCGATGCTCAGGGAAGCTAAGTACCTTTCACAGGATCACATAGGTAGAGAGTGGCAGACCTGGAATTTAAAGCCCATTCTCTTTCTAAATATTGCCAATTTGCTTCCATATGATGAAATATCCTACAGTATGAAGATGGCAAACATTAGGAGACTCCTGAAGATCTGTAGAGTGAATGGTAATCCAGATAGGCTTCCACGAAGAAGGAAGTTTTGAGTTGGCTCTTGAAGGAGAAAAGAGGCCCTGAGAAGAGGATGGAAGGTGTGGATGGAGCCGGGGTGACATGTGTAAAGGAGAAAGGGGAGAGTTGAGGTGGTAGTTTGGGGTGATGGTGGAAGGCTGTGCCCTTGAGAGAGGTCAGACTGGGAGTGACGTCACCATGGTCACTGCTCTGGGGACAGGCAACAGATGTGGACACCTTTTTTTCTTTTTCTTTTCTTTTTTTTTTTTTTTGAGACAAGGTCTTACTCTGTCACTAATTTTTGCATTTTTAATAGAGACGGGGTTTCACCATGTTGGCCAGGCTGGTCTCGAACTCCTGACCTCAGGTGATCCACCTGCTTCGGCCTACCAAAGTGCTGGGATTACAGGCGTGAGCCACCACAGCTAGCTTTTTTTTTTTTTTTTTTTTTTTTACTTTTTTGGTTATCCCCCCCCCTATGCTCCAGAGACCTCTCTGCCACCAGTGGGCAGGGGCTGCTGCAGCACGCCTACTCCGCGGACAGCAGTCAGACCCCAGGAGGCACCAGCAAAGGGTTCGCTTCCCTCCCACCCTCACTTTCGTCTGCCTTTTGTTTCTCTTTCCCCCCTTCCTCCCTTTCTTCCTCTCTCTTAATGTTTGCATTTCAAACTAGCATTTAAGCACTAATTAAAATTTAAAAACTCACTCACAGTGTAGCTCTACAATG
This sequence comes from Piliocolobus tephrosceles, assembly GCF_002776525.5. Taxonomy (NCBI): domain Eukaryota; kingdom Metazoa; phylum Chordata; class Mammalia; order Primates; family Cercopithecidae; genus Piliocolobus; species Piliocolobus tephrosceles. The sequence goes on along the minus strand of NC_045444.1, from coordinate 920,134 downwards.
GAACCATCCGTTTTCACTTTTCCATGGCCCCTGCCAGCTCTTGCAAATTTGCACACATGTTTACACAGTTGTAAACCTCAGGTACATAGAATCTTAGGTCTTTTTTGTTTCCTTGGACCTTGATATCAGGATATTTCTTTTCTGAATTGCCTTTGTGATCACAAAACCATAAATAGCGGACTATATCCCACTGGGCTGGGGTGCTCTGATGGGCAGACGTCCTCCACCACAGATGCATTTCTTTCCTAGTTGCTTTTGTGTGTGTGTGTGTGTGTGTGTGTGTGTGTGTGTGTGTGTGTGTTCGGGGGGTGGTCCTTTATAGCTGATGTTGTTCCTGAGAGATATGGGAGGTAGGCAGGGCTGGGGGACTGTGGGAACAGAATGCCAAAAAGTTTGGGCTGCCTTGGGTGGGAGGCTAGGGTCTAAGTCAGAGATAAGCTGACTGACGGGGTGGCAGGGACCCTCTGAGGGCATATCTGGCTGTGAGAGTCGGCGGAGACCCTGAAGGTGGGATGGGGCGGCCTGGAGATGTAGGGTTTAGATCAAAGCCCTGCTGCTGACCTTGGGAAAGTTTCTTAACCTCTCCAAACCTTAGATTTCTCATCTATAAAAATGAGACACTAATATTTATTTTTTAATTAATTTCTTTTTTTTTTTTTTTTTTTTTGAGATGGAGTCTCACTTTTGTCGCCCAGGCTGGAGTGCAGTGGCCGGATCTCAGCTCACTGCAAGCTCCGCCTCCCGGGTTTACGCCATTCTCCTGCCTCAGCCTCCCGAGTAGCTGGGACTACTGGTGCCGTCACCTCACCCGGCTAGTTTTTTTTTTGTAATTTTAGTAGAGATGGGGGTTTCACTGTGTTTGCCACGATGGTCTCAATCTCCTGACCTAGTGATCCGCCCACCTCAGTCTCCCATGCCTGCTGGGATTACAGGCATGAGCCACCGCGCCCTGCTATTTTTTAAATTTTTATTTTCTTTTTTCCTTTTGTGTTTTCTGTAGACCTCCGCTGTGGACATGATATTTATTTGTTGAAACTCTGGCATTCAATAAACATTAGTCCCCTCTTCCACCTTCTCCTTTCAGATGGTTTTGAGCTCCTTGGAGAGGCTGATGATAAATAGAATCAGCTCTTTATAAGGAGGTCGTGGCTATGGGCTGAGCAATATCGTGACCCATCCATTCATTCAACAGATACTTAGGGAACACCACCTCTGTTCCATAATATAGGCCTGAATGAGATAGGGAGGACCCCTGGCATCACAGAACTTACAGCCTGGTCTGCAGCCAACCAATAAACAGGTAAACACGGGGAAAAATATCTCATAAAAATAAGTGCTATAAAGGGACAACAGATATTTAAGTTGGGGAGTCAGTGATGATGGCTGAATTTTACGTGGAAGGGCCTGGAGGGGCATTTAGTTAGAAGGTGGGGCCAGAGGATTTGTCTCAAAGAGGTTTTTGCTTAAGTTGGCAGTTTATTTGGAAGTGACTTTGGGGGTGAGCTATGGATTTTTATAGAGAGCAGAAGCTAAGGTGCAACTCCTCCAACGCCCATCCCCTGGTGCCAGCGCTGTTCAGGGGATGAAGTATGAGTCAAGTTTTGCAAGATGAGAAGGGAGAGGCACGTGAGGTTCTTAGGGAAGAGTTGGTACCCAAGAGCCAGACTGTTGCCCCCTTGAGGGGTAGTGGGCAGCATGTGGCCAGACAGGCCAGGCCTGTGGGCCTGTGGGCTAGGGCACAGGCTGTTAGGATTCAATTTTCAGTGCAGGGGAGTCACTGGAGGAAATGAAGCAGGGCTAAGATTTGATTGATTTGTGGTTTGAATAGTTACACATTGTAGTGGAAACTCATAGGAAGAAACTTGAATATTAACTGGAAGAAGTAACAAGTTTGTGCAGCAGAGCTTGTTGTGGTCAGGCTTATCAGAGAATGTTGTGTAGGCTGTGTTTTTGTTGTGTAGGCTGTGTTTTGTTGGTTGCAATAGACAGTGCTGAATTGAGAGAAGATGAACCCTTGATAGAGCATGGCACCATGTTAGGACCAATGAGAGACTTGAAGACATGACTAAGAAGAAAGAAGAGATGCTATAATCATGACATTTCTGTGACCATCAGAGAAAGAGAGCAAGTGGGGAGGAGTTTGGGGGAAGCCTGGATGACTGGCAGGAATGCTGAGCTGTGGACTGGAAGCCGCCTGGGGCATCAGACACCTCTCTCCTTTCTCCCTGATGCAGCACTTTCCTCAATGTGCCTCTGAAACCATCAAGAGCCGTAAAGAAAGAAAGTGAGGTCGGGGCAGGGTGAGAAGGGGGTCTCTTTGGAGTTGGAACTACACTACTAAGGCATCTAGAGCCCGAGTCTAATTCTGGTGATCAGGAGCTCCCTTCACCCTCCACATGCCTCATCTCCTGATCTTAAAAGGAACAGGATAGCACTAGAATAAGCTCTTGGACCTAGGCTTTCTCTAAAACTCGTTGAGGTCATCTGTGAGATGGGGTTAACCTTTCTTGCCCTGCTTCTGTCAAAGGAGGACCCCTCCTCAAACCATTAAGAACCACCCAAAACAAGAGTTTTACCACTCTAGTTGTTAATAATTAGATTTAAAAGGGCCCTCAGTGGCCTGAGCTAGCCAGGGAATTGCTGAATTCCCTGTTTTCTTTCTGGAACTACATTTTCCTTCCCCTACTTCCTGACCCCTTCCTCACTCTATTCTCAAAATGGTGGTTGGGAGTTGGTAAAAATTGGGTGACAGGAAGAACAGAGAAGCAAATCTCATTAATTGACTGAATAATTGTTGGACCCTGACTGGGGGCAGGGTTTCTGTTCCATGCGATGCAGGGGTTACCATGGAGACCAGGATGCAGGACTGGCCCTGGGGGCTCCTGGCTGCTGAAGCACAGCAGAACTACCCCTTGAAAAATTCAAATTCCAGATCCAAATTTGAGTTCGGCTAGGCCTGCCAAACTCACATCTCCAGAAGTCTGCTTAAAAAGCTGCTAGAATATTTTGTTGCATGTGGAAAAGTAAGAACGACTGAATGGGAATAGAGAAACAGTCTCTTAAAATAGAGTGGTAAGCATTGGAAGAAAGTGGAAGGTAAAAACTTGGACAGAGCTAAAGGAAACCTAGAGCAGGAGCACCTAAGACTCCAGGATGGTGTGAGCATAGGCACAGTCAGAGAAGACTTCCTGGAGGGAGTGCTGCTCACACTGAGTTTTGAAGGATGCAGGAAAAGGGAATAGCATGTGCAAAGGCAGGGAGGCTTTCAATGAATGGTCATGTGCAACCTTAAAGTTATCTGCATTTAATGTGCGCAGTCTGGGGTGGGGGTATGACCCTGAGGAAGTCCTGCGGATGCCCCTCTCTTTTGGCAAGAATTTGGACCGGCTTTCATCATGAGGCTGAATATATTAGGTGGAAAATAAGTTCCAGTTAATAATAGATTCATGCAAACAAGAGAGGTAACCACCCTAAACAGTATCAGGCTGGGAGTGTGTTTTTCTCAGACTTCACAAGGATCAGGCAATAATGAATCAATTAATAAAGGCAGTAGTCATTTATCAAGCCCTCATTATGGGCAGGCCTACACCTGCATTGTTGTGAAGCAGGTACAATTTCCTCCATTTTACTCAGCAGCTCAGACAAGTGTAGTGACTTGCTTAAGGTCACACAGCAAGATAAGCCACAGAGCTAAGTCTTGAGTGTAAGTCTCCCCAGGCACAACAGTGTCTACAAGTGTGGTTGTCGAATGCCTGATCCATATTTTTCAATGATCTTGGGCAAATTCCTTAGATGCTTTGTGCCTCAGTTTCCTCATCTTTAAAGAGGCGAGGCTGATAGAGCCTTTTGGTAGGGTTGTTTTGAGGTCTCAGTGAGCGGTACCTGGATGTAGTGAATGCCACTTAGTGGTAGTAAGAAGGCCACTGCTGTGAATGGAAGTCATGGTCACTCCCCAGCCCACGCCACCCACAGGTAACAGGTATGAGGGGCTCTGATTTGATTGTGTCGGGACTGACCACTCAGCTCTGAAATTTTGGAATGGATTTTGAGTTTGGATTTCTGGAAACACTAGCTGATGTCCTGGGATGAACCGCTTGGAGGAAGGGGCATTATCCCTTTGACCTTCCTTGCTAAGCCCTGTGGCCAAGGCAGATGCCAGATATTGGTTTTCTCCTCTTGTCTGGGATGATGTCAGCCCCTGTCAGAAGGGCAAACTGGCTTGTAAGGCTATAAGGGACACTATGACTGGAAAAACAAACTGGGCTGTTGTGGGGAGGGCAGTGGTCAAGGGTTACCTGCTCTAGCGGCAGACAGGAGAGCAAGATAAAACTCCAGAAGTGGAAAATTCTCCACAAGTACTCAGCTGTAAAGCTGCTTTGATGGGATTTCTAAAGGCCTGTGTGTAGGGGCAGGCACCGTGCAGGCTGCAAGGGAGGCTGCCAGGATGTGGCTGGGGGCTGAGCCTGAGAGGCTGAGAAGTGCCATGGAAATGAGCCTGACCAAGGCAGGTGGGGTGTTTGTGTTGGGGCAGGGGTGCAACTCGCTGGCAGCCTGTTCCTGGAAGTCAGGAGACAAAGAGCTGGAAGAAACGGTGCCAGCACCCATGAGCAAGGTTCCATGCTGAGACCATGGCCTGCCGCCCTGTAGACCACACACCTCTGGGCCTGCTGGAGGTGGGAGGGGGCTGTAGGTCTGGGGCAGGTCTGGGTGCTGACTGGGTTGGGAAGCCTCTTCTGGTAGGGGTTCCTCGATGCTGCGGGATAAACAAGGAAACAGCTGTCTGCTTCTCTCATGTCCGTCGACTCAGGTGGACAGTTTTGCGGTTATCCAGAAAAATGTCATTTCAACCCACTGTGGAAGACAGAGGGCTTCTAACTTTGGCCCAAGTCATCCAGTCTGGGCTGTGTGGCCACAATGATGATTTTTCACTCAGCCAATTCAAAATAGTAAGGGTTTCCTGCCAGACCCTCTGGAGATCTGTATATCCTCAGTACCTGCTGACCCATAGGAGGTGCTCAGTGAATGAATACTGAAGAAATGAGAAGTTGGATTCAGTGACCATCCACTGTGGCTGAGGAACATTGCAGGTGTCATGGGGGACACCAAGCAACATAGATGAGGGCTGCAACCACCAGAGAACGAGAGCTCACACAGCCGATATGATTGATAACAGAGAGCCGAAGCCAGCATTTGTGAGCGTTTAGAATGTGCAAGACACTGGTCGAGGTCATTTAACTCACGTGCAAATGTGATGTAAGCAGAATTATTAACTCTGTTTTACTAACAAGGAAACTGAGGCATGAGGAGGTCAAATCCTGTGCTTAAGGTCCCATTACTAGTGCAAATCCCACAGGAAGGTTACTATGACCCCCATTTACAGCCGAGGAAAATGAAATTTACCGAGGCCAAGGTAACCACCATTACTTGTATAGATGCAGAAATTCAAACCTTGCTGATCAGTATGTGGGTCACATTCAGGTCTGAGGACATCAAGGGTAGGCTCTTGACTGTATTCACGCTGTGTGGACTTCCAGTCTTTTACCCTGAAGCACATGCATTTTCTTCTGGTTCTTATTGCCTGAGGACCCTAGATACCCCAGACCCTTTGGGCCCTGAGGGCTGGCAACCTGGGGCAAGCTCTGCCTGCCGGGAGCAGTTTTCCCCGGCCATCCAGCAACCTCAGAAGTACTCCGAAGCTGAGGATGAAGAAATATGGGGTCTACAGTCAGCACAGCACAGGCCTCCAACCCTGAAGTGACGCTACCCTCCAACATCCTCTTGCCAGGTCCTTTGAGGGGCTAAGACTTCATCAGTGGCTTTGAAGCCTTCTAGACCTTTGTTTAAATAGCATCCTATTCAAAAGCTCAACAAAACAGCAGGGGCCCTGATCTGGCTGAGGATGGAGAGCCCCCTGCAGCCTGGTTGTCGGCCTTGTCAGGGCACTGTGCTAGCCACACCTCAGGCCCCTTGGGTCCCTTGGAGCATATTTGAACTCCCTTGGAAACAAGATGCTCTTGGAGGTCCTGTGTGGCCCCAGCGTTGTGTGATTTGGTGCCCATCAGAGGGGCACTTGCCCTGTAGAGAAGCTTGAGCACCTAGAAGGCCCATGCTTGTCGGGTCCAGGCCCACAGTGGCTGATGTTTAGGGTAATAGAGAAACTGGAGGCAGAGTAGAAGGGGGAAGTCATTTGAATCCTTCTGGTCTTGTCCCCAAGCAGCAAGCCTGTTTTCTTTCCCTGTTAGGGAAATTGGATTTAAGTAAAATAATGCCTACAGAGTCCTTAGCCTAGTTTTTGACATATTACAGGCATGCAGCAATTATGCTTGTTTTTAGCACAGCTCTGTAAGGGGTATGTGGGGCCAGCCAGCTCTGGCATGCATGTTGCGGCAAAGCTGGACCCAGGCTTTACTTCTGGTGAAATGGGAGGTGAACTAAGTCAGGGCGTTCTAGGTATCTCCTTCCTTTGGCCTGTCCCTCTCCTCCCTGTTCCTCTTTTGACACCTCTTCCATCCAACTTGCCCCCTTCATGGGCAAACAGACACGGGCAAACAGAGCCATACCGCCATGAGATCTCCTACCCCATAGCTCCTCTTATCAAGCTCAGACACACTTTGGGGCTCCCAAGGTAAAAAATCAACAAGTCTGTTGCTGAGCTCTTCACCCAGGCAGCGCCAGCACACATTGCCGTGTCCACCAGAGACCTGCCAGGCCTCGGTTGGCCCTGCATGAGGCACTCCCTCTAACTGGCTGACACTCTGACCTGCTCACCTCTCTGTCCCTGGCACCCAGCCCCAGCCAGCCCAGGGCATTTAAAATAGTTGCAATTTTAATGGAGCATTTGGATGTCATAAACAAATCGATTCCTAATCCAAAGGAGTGATTCTGAAGGTAGAATTGTCAGCTCAGAGCGGGAGTGGCGGTTAGGTTTTGCAAAGACCCCTGACATTCATCAGCCACTGTGGGCTTGAGGCCAGAGGAAAGGTTTTGCTGCTTTGAAGGGGACAGGGGTTTTTGATGTCAGAAAATGTCATTTTATGCTGTGGGTAGGGGTGGGAAGGGAAAGGGGCTTCATATGCCCAAACCAGGACCTTCTTTGAGAGGCTAGAGAGGAATTCTTTGACTAAAACAAGCCATTCTTAAGGCCAGGGAAGGAGTTCTTTGTCTCCGTGGTAGTAGGCTGGAAGCCAGGAAGAAACAGAAATTTCCCAGGGGAGGATACGGACTGGCTGAGGAAACCAGCATTTGTCCAAAGACCATGAGGGCGATGCTTAAGTTCAGCATGGTTGTCTGCCATTGGCCAGGTCCTTGGGAGCCCGTTACCTCCCCGTAGGCTCCCAAATCTGCATTGCGTATATTACCTAGTTAATTGAAAACAAGAGTGGGTGTCTTTCTACATGATTATAAGTATTTTGCCTGGTTCATCTTCCAAAATACACAGCGTAGATATAAACAGCAACTGCAGAGGCAGAGCAGCGGGTCCATTGGTGATGCATGGGTATGGGGGAGTTTTGAAGATTGGACAGGCAAGGCTGAAGTTAAGTGCTGTATGCAGTGACCCAGATTCCTGTCTGCTTCCTGCCTGAAGCCTTGTGCTCCAAAGGCCAGAGAGTGTTGGGTTTAAACTCTGTATGCTCACACAGTGGAGGTGGTGGTGGAGGCTTGCCCAAAAGGCAGAGATGAGAGCCTGTGGCTCAGGGGAGGCACAGCCCTTGTGCAAGGGGGAAGCCTCTCATACCTGCTTCCAGCAGCAGTGCCCAGTAGCAGAGTGAGCAGCAAGGCCCTGGGCTCAGTGGCATCCCGGAACTGCAGGAAGGATTCAAAGAAGGAGTGGACGGAAGAGCTGACCGGGAGCTCACACAGCATCCGGTTGAACTGGTTCATCCCATGGGCCAGGAATCCAAGACACAAAGCTGTTGAATTCCTGGCAGTTTGAATTTCAGTAGTCCTATTAAACACCTCTGTTTCTTTAGAAGAGTATTGGCATCCCCACACACAATTGTTTGTTAAGTAACTGATGGCATGGGACAGGATTGACAGGCTGTAAGAGAGGACACCCCGGGAAAAACAAAAATTGTAAACTAAATGAAATGGCAAACTGGGAAAAATGTTTGCAACTTATTATACCAGGAAAAAGCTAGATTCTTTAATATCGGAAGAGCCATCATGAATTAATAAGAAAAGGTCCAATAACTGAACAGAAAAATTGACAAAGGCTGTGTGTTATTCACTGGGTAGGAAATTCAAACGACTCGCAAGCATTTGCAAAGTTGCTTGACCTCACTGATAATCAGAGAAATACAAATTTAGAAGATGCGATAATGTTTTTTACTAATCCAATTGGAAAAATCAAAAAGTTCCGTATCATCATGTGTTGCCCAAGGTGTGGGGAAACAGGCACTTTTACATAATGTTAGTGGAAGTATGATTTGATGGACAGTAACTTGGTAATAACTATCAAAATGAAAAACACATATTCCCTTTGACCAGGTATTTTGCCACTAAACATTTTTCTGATACGTGCTAGCACAAATAGTTGCAGTTTCAGTACAGCATTTGGATGTCATAGACAAATCTATTTCTAATCCAAAGAAGTGAGTCTGAAGGTAGAAATGTCAGCCCAGACATTTCTGAGGATGTGCAGGTCATGTTTTGTAAAGACCTCTGACACCCATCAGCCAGAATGACCGCATATGAAAATATTCACTAAAGCATTGGGAACAGCAAAGGAATGAAGAGTCAAGTAACTAAGGAACTACTTAAATGGAAGACTTGTTACATAAATTATGCTGTATTTGTATAATAAAATATTACCTAGCCATTAGAAGAATGACACAGCTATATGTATATATACAGAATACTCACTAATATATATTAAGTGATAAAAGTACAGAACAAATGATGCCATTTGTATAAACGGCAAATATACATGTATGTATGTGTGTACATATATATGTGCATGTATATTTATATATGAAATTGCTATATGTGCATTGGTTATCCTTGAAAGGATATAACAAAAATTAGTAGCAATGGTTGCCTCTAGGAAGGAGAACTGGGTGGGTGAGGGACAGTCAGTGGAGGAGACTTTACTGTATGCTCTTTTGCTCCTTTTGAATTTTGTATCATGTGCATATATTGTTGGTTAAAATGATTAAATTTAATAAAGCTATGTGAGATTCAGCAAGCAGGGTCTCCCAGCCAATCTCACCCTTGAGAAGTAATGTTGGCCTTGGTTCCTGGTGGCAGTGGCCAGGATGAGGCGGAGGCCTGAGAATGAGGCTGTGTGTGAGGCAGGCTCAGCTGTGGACCAGAGAATGCCTGGCAGCAGGTGTGAGTCAGGCCACTTAGAAGGCCTGGGGACCCCCAAGTACACTGGAAGTAAAACAGACCACTTGAAGCACCAACAACTCTGGAAACCAATAGCTAATTGGGTCAAACCACAAGCCCATCCCAAGTATCTGTGTGTCTGACTTTCCTGCTCCCCACTGCTAATGTGAGGTCTGTGAGGACAGGATCAGGCTTGCAGCCTTTTGCCAAATCTGGGCTGACCTGTCCATGCTGTTCTGTGTGAGTGTCTGCAGATACTTATGGCGGTGGGGTGGAGTCAGCTGGCTGTGGGGTTGATTCAGTGGGCATTACCAATTTCATGGTGCTCTCTGAGCTCATATATACTGGGAGCAGGTGGTTTAGCATCCGGAGTCATACCGACCTGGGTGTGAGTGTGGGCTCTACACATACGAGGGGCAGTGTGTCCGTTTCTGATCAGCACAGTGGGAACCATTATATCTACCTTGCAGGGCTGTCCCTAGGCCTGATGAGGCCGAAGTGTGCAGGGTTCTCAGCCCCTCTTTCCCGCCCTTGCTGCCTGGTGCACCAAGGTGACATGGTTGGACTACAGCAGATGAGTAAATTAATTAATGGGCTCTAGGCAGGCAGCCTGGATTTTAATCCCAACTGAGAAAATTATAGGCTGTGGGATTTAGGGTAATTTACTTAACCTCTCTGTGTTACGTCATCTGTAAAATTGGGCTAATAATAGTTCCTGGCTCATCTAGGGCTGTTGTGAGGATAAAAATGAGATATATGCTGTAAAGCACTTAGCATTGAGCCTGACGTGGAGTAAATAATCAATAATATTAGTTATCATTCTTATCATTGTTATTATTTTGAAATAACTGGATACGTTTAGCTACTCAATTACTGTTTGGCATTTCCAGTGTGGGTAGCCTACATTTTCTGGAGACACAGATCAGGCAAATGGGCAAAACACACCCAATTAGACTCACCACTGTCTCCCACGAAACTGTGGCTCATCTGGCAGTGCCCATGTGAAACCAGGTTGAGGAGGAGTCAGGAAGGGCTTATTTCAAAGAAATAAAAAATTCTGTGCACTTCAGTGAGGAACACAGAGCATTTGAAGTGGTCTTAGAAGAAAGGAAACATGAAATGCAGAGACCTCCATGGAGGGTAAAGGCAGTGTGTGTATCTTGGGGGAAACATATTTTCCAGAGATTCTGAGTACAAAGGAAAGAGGAGGCTGTACCTAGGAAACTGCATCATTTTGGTCCTCTTTCCAGGAAAGAAACATTATGGAAAGAGGAAAAATTAAAATTAAAATTAAAAAAGGGTGGGGGCAGAAAACGTCTAGACGGAGCAACTTGAAGGGTGTAGACGGTTGCAGAGGTTACAGAAACTGGGTCTGAGGGGGCTTAGCTGAGGCAAAAGAATTCAAAGGCCAGGTGCAGTGGCTCATGCCTGTAATCCCAACACTTTGGGAGGCTGAGGCGGGTGGACCACCTGAGGTCAGGAGTTTGAGACCAGCCTGACCAACATAGTGAAACCCCGTCTCTACGAACAATAAAAAAAAAAAAAAAAAAAAAAATAATAGCAGGGTATGGTGGCGGGCACCTGTAATCCCAGTTACTCGGGAGGCTGAGGCAGAATTGCTTTAACAGGGGAGGTGGAGGATGCAGTGAGCAGAGATTGCGCCACTGAACGCCAACCCCGGGCAACAGTGCAAGACTGTCTCAAAAAAAAAAAAAAAAAAAAAGAATTCCAAAGGGCGATAAGAACACCATGGAACCCATGATTGAAATAATGTCAGGATGGAGATTTGCTAGAGGAATTTAATAACAACAATAACGAACCCAGCCTATCCTCCCAAATTAGAGGGTACACCTCTACCGCACTGGTAATGAGGAGAAGAAATGTTTTAGGAGGTGAGGGGGCTGGCAGGTGATAATCTTCACGGGGTACCTATGTCAATTAAAAAAAAATAAGCAAAAACAACACATTCCGAAAAGAACAAAAGATGCCCAGGCTTCACCCGGGCCTCCTGCCCCTGTGACATTTTATCAGAACTTGATGTCATTGATTGCTTTCTGATTTGGAGGTTCCCTAAAACGTGATTCCCTTCTATGGTTGGACTAGGCTAAGACTGAAGGGAGAAAGCTGCCCCTTCCCAGGCCTGTCCTCACTTTTGAATGTTTTAAAGACAAAAGCATGGAGGGCCTTTTCCTGCATATTCCTCAGCTCTGCAGGCTGCTCTTTTGCGGTAGCCTCAATCCTGATGTGTTTGCTGGGGCAGCATATGGATTTCCAAAATCGGCTTCACCCAGAATCTGGAGGCTGCCTGGTGCATTCGAGATCAGCGTAGAGCCACTTTGTGCAGAGCAGAGCGTCGCTGGGCCAGACCTCTGGAGAGGCATGGTCCACCGGGGAGCCGAGGACTGCTCTGCAACACCCAGCCCGGGCCCTTTGCTGGGATTGGAGACCCCTCAACCCCGGATCCTTCCAGAAGCACAACTGAACCTCATCGCCCCTGGCACAATGAGAGAAGAAATTGAAACAGGATCTAGGTCCAAGCTGAGACTTAATGACGATGATTATTTTTTTATTTCACCACCATGAAATTTCCACCCTAGAATGGCCGAAAGCCGAAGGCCGCACACCCTGGAATCTGAAACCTATTTTGTAAGCATTTCCTCCCAGCCTCCCAAAGTTTAAATATTAATTTGCCTGTAATTGGCGGAGAAAACAAACAGGCAATTAAAAACGCTACAAAGCTGACTTTCTCCTTCCTCTGCTGTCCCCTCCCTTTCCATTTCCCTGCCGCCTAGAACTGGCTCTAAGACAATGGGACCCCGAGCGGTGTGGAATTCTAAGCCCAGGCTTGCCTTAAAGCTACAATATGGATTTAATTTATATGCAAATGCAAGCAATAAAAAGGCAGACACTGTAGAAATTATAGGGTACCCCCCCTCCTTTTCTTAGGAGATGCTCAACCCTTTCTCTCCTCTTCCAACTAAGACCTAATTATTATTGGTTCTTGCCACCTCCCCCCTCTCCTCCTGCCCACTCTGGGTGTAAACTGGGCCATTTAAGAAAAAACACAGAATATTGGGAATAAGAGAAGAAGCATCAGGATAATTTCACAGTCCAACTCCTTCTCTCTCCTCCCTCCCTTTTCCCCCTTTCCCCTCCTGCCCCCACCCCGGCCTGCTGGGCTCTCCTGTTGACCAGTAGAACGCAAAACTGATCAAAGCCAGCCGGAAGCCTTAAGTAGGCCAAAATGGGGGCTAAAGTATGCTAATAGAGGAGCTAAATATACTTTAATCCTGTTATAATACAAGGTAACTTAGAGGCAAGGAAAGGGCTTGGTGGCTTTAGCAGGGGGCTGAGGGGGGCTAGGGACCCCTGTGAACCCTGAATAGAAGTAGCTTCCTATTCTTTCTCTGGCTGGGGGTGGGGTGGGGGCCTTCTTCCTCAGATGCTCACCCCAGCCCCGCCTGCCCCGTTTACTGAGTGTCAACAGTTGGGTGAGCAAGACTTCTCAGCCCTTAGATCAGTATCCTGTGACCTTCCACATTGAGGCACACACCATTCAGCCAAGCCTTCCAGCTGTTGCCTGAATGATGAGGGTTTTTTTTTTTTTTTTTTTTTTTTTTTTGTCGGGCATGGCTTAGGAAGACACTAGGCAACAGTTTTAAATTATGTCCTCACCACCACCCAGCTCGCTGTGCAGATCCTGCGGGGGCCTGTGCACAGCCAGGCCTGGTCTAGCCTGGTGAGGAACTACGTGAGCCAACAGATGTATTTTGGGCGGAACTGAGCAGGCCTGGGAAGGAAAGCAAGCCTCTCTGCCCAGCTTCAGAGCCACGACTCTCAGCAGGCTAGCTCCCGTCTAGTTTTAGAGAGGAGAGAGGAAACCTACATTGGTTCCCTGACTCTTATTGCAGTAAGGGTGGAGGTCCTCTGCCCCCCATTTCTCTCTGGGCTCCAGGCCTCGAGGGCTCTGGGAGATTTCAGAATGTCAGAGAAGCGGTTCTGCGTGGATTCTCCTTTCTGGGCTAGTGTCTAGGCTCCAGCGACAGCAGAGGAGACTGATGAAATTTTACAGCCAGCCAACTGCCGCTGGTGTCAGAAGATTAAAAACAAAGGTCGCACTGAGGCCTACCTCCCACCGTGCGTCTCCAAGTCTGAGGGGTGGAGTGGGGGAGGAGGCGAATGGCCCCAAATATTTCTCCGTTAAGTACAAATTACATACTGGATATATGAAGTTGTAATGGTGTATTTTGAGTCTGACTGGTTTCATGAGAACGTCCATGTACCCTCCAAAATGCTGAGACGGTGACACAGGCAAACAAAAAGGAATTCAATACTAACAGAATATGTTGTGTTTGAATTCGGGCACAGCTTCCTTTTTTTTTTTTTTTTTGCCCTTCTCTTTTTTATTCTGAGTTCCTCTTCCTCTCTTCCTTCCCCCCTGTATCCCATCAACCCCCGCTTGAAGGCTACAAGCAGTAGACATTGTATTTGTGGGTTATCGATCTTATGGAGTTGGCCAGAAAGTGTGTAAACAATTAGCTCAATAAGACAATTAGCTCCTGAAAACCTAGCATTGAGCAAAGAGATCTTTTCTATCTCTACCTGCTCCCTGCTAACTGAACCTCGGTTTCCTGGTCTGTAAAGTGAAAGGGTTATGTAAGGTCATCCCTAAGCTCCCATCTGAGGCCTCTGACAGTACAGGTGGCTGTCTGTCCAGCAAATATCTGCAAACAGGCGTCCACATGAGGCATCCACATGGATCACATGGGCAACATAGCAGGTGGCCCAATTCGTGCCCAGTGTTGATGTGTGGAATCTGTCACACCAGTAGTGCAGAGAAGGTACCTTTACGGGAGAAAGAGAACCCACAGGCTGCAACGGAAGAGACTCTAGAATTTTGACATTGTGTTTGGGGGCAAATTCTTAACTTTTTCACATGTGAGTTATTTAAAATCTGCAAAATGAAGACAAGACTGTCTCTTAGAGTTGTAAGGATCGGATGGGATGATACCCGGGAAGCTTTTGACATGGAACTCATGTCAGCCAGGGAAGTACCTACTGAGAGTAACCTCTTACTACTATTGGACTTAGAACTACTCAGACAGTTGTTACTTTTATCTTAGCAGATGAAAAGTCTCTTTTTATGGTTTTAATACTTATTTATTTCAGCAAGAAATAAAATGCAACTATCTGTCTGAAGCCAGTTCTGAGGGATCCTACTCCCCCATCATTTTTTCCTACCAAAGACAAGGGCATTGGCTTGTAAAACCTGGCTTCAGTATTGATGTTAAGTTTCCCAGTCCTGAAGGCAATCTAAGCCTCTCACATTCTCCTCATGTCTGGTTCTGCTTTTCCTTTAAAATATCTTCCTCAAGTCCTGGGGCAAGACCTTGCTAACTCGAAGGGGAAAATAAAAATCTGTTTGTAAATGTCCCGTTGACCACCAATACTTTCTATTTCTCACTTGAGTAGAAAGCCTCCCAACCAAAGAGTCTTGAGGACTGAGTCATCTTTTTTTGTTCTTTGTGACAACTCATAAAATGGTTTTAATTATATGGTGTTTTTCCAAGTAAACAACCAGACTGAAAGAGAAAACATTTAATTTTTGTTGAATTAAGTTGGGAACAATCTCAACATCATGACTGCTGACGAGGCCGGCAAATGGGGCTTCTGATACTGTCCTTGTTCTGGTACATGTTTTCCCTTAGCGGTAGCAATGAGGAAATAGGAACCAGGCAGGAACGATGCAAGAAAAACGTCAAACGCAACTTCAGTATGGGACTCCGGATTCCAACGGAAACCCCAGAGTTATTTTGGTAACAATTTTGCCAGGGGAAAAATATTCGAAGATCTTTGTTTCCACCGTAAACAAACATAATATTATCCTGACTACAGTGTGACCCGTGAAACATCCTTCAGTTGACTTCCAAAACCCTGTAGCAAATATATGAATATTAACAGCCGATTACTGAGGGATTCCTCTTCTTCCTTTATTTAAACTCTTTATGTTCCACACATTCATTAACATTTCCCTGCATGTCTCATTATTATCTCATCAAACATTTATTATTACTTCAAGATAGATAATTAAAATTTTATACAGTTATTTCTCTGTATGACAATCCAGTAGGTTTCAGATCCCCCACCCTCCCCAGCACTCACATGTACCCTCACAATTGGGCCATAAAACTCATGAACTTCAATTCAATGTGCAGAAAGCATAGGAACAAAATCTAAAATTCATTTTGAATAGGAGTTTAGTTTCCTGAATAATGACTTAGTTATTGGCATTGTTAAAGAATCAGAGAAAAGACGTCTCATAGGACAATCCTTGCTCTTCATCAAATAAATAACTGGACTCTATGGATACCATTATGAGATAGACAAACAATGTATGCAAGTGATTTTAAGGCCTGAACTGGATTTGTTAGAATTGAGTACTCCCAGACAGCAGATGCAATAAACTAAAAAAGATTAGCAAAGAATTACTCTCTTTCCAGGATGCATATTACATTTAGGATTAGAAACCCTGATATGGATTATATATCACACATATTGCACAGACCACAGAAGTATCAAATTTATCGAAACTAGGGTGAGATCTTTTTTCGGTGGAATTTAAGAATGTAGGTTGGTTTTCGGGTACTTACAGCTCAGAAGAGAATTTCCGGGTGGGAAGAACATCCAGCCTTAACAAGCCAGTGGCCTCTTGTTTTTCCTGCACTGTTTCCCTGCTTAGACCCGGGCACGGGCAGAAAAATCCATCTGAGACCAAACCCAGCCCTAAAGGGCTTGGCTTGCAATTTATTAAATTGCTTGAATTTGGTTTTGAAGCTACAAATCTTTTTGTTCCACCACAAAATAATCAGTGTGCCAAGCTCAAGGAATTTTTTTTCCATAAATGTGCAAACCAGAAAGATGTTGGTCTAGTCGTCTAATTAATTAAATAGATTAATGCCACTAACTTTGGGAAAATACCAGTGATGTCCTTCAGTCGCACTTGCCCCCGATCTAAAGAAGGCAAAGGCCAATCCACCTTTTCTAAACTTGTAAAACCTCACTTGTCAAACAACCATTTTTCCCTCTTTGGGGATTTTTACACATACTTGGTTCAGGTTTCAGCCTCTGCACCTGCCTTGGTGGGACAGTGTTTGGGCAGGGGGGGCGGCACAGCCCAGGGTTCTGAGCTGGGGAAGGAGCAGCGGGAGGACCTGCTGTGGATATTAACAGGCACTCAGGCTGCTCAGAGATTGTGTCTGGATACCTGGATCTGTCCTGGGGCAGATGGCCAATGCCGCTTCTGGCCTCGGATGCTTACTTTCCGATATTAATTTACTCCTTCTTTCAGGCAGTTCACATGTTCTTAGTGGCAACCACACAAGCCAGCCAGAAGAATGTATTAACATATAAAATGGGCTGGCTCCTTGAGAAAATCATGGTCCTTGCCTTCACAGAGCTTTAATTCATTAATTTTCGTAGTGCTCCTACTATGTGCTGAGCAAAGGACAGTGTACAAAGCGGGCAGCGTATAATTCGTTCTTATATGCCGGTGAATAGGTTATGATCGTAGGAGGTCTGAGGGGACTGGAGGGGTGGCTTCAGGGGTGGGGGGACTGGGTGGGAATGGAACAAGGATGGAACGGTGAGTGGGCTTTGAAGAATATAGAGAATGCTCTATGTTAGGGTACCTAGTGGCTGAGTCACACCTTTATCAAGTCGTTATGGGGCATCTGCACGGTAAGCAAGGCACAAGGCTAACTGACGTGGGGGTAATGAGAGATCTCCCCAACATGGAATAAAGTACTTTGAGAGAGGGGCCAGGATATGAGACATCTTTATCACTTCCACCCTGACTGCGTGGGAGGTACTCTCTCAAAACCTCGATATGTAACTGAATTCAAGCCATGTCCACCCTTCTGGGTGTCCTTTGCAAAAAGCCATAAGATTCCCCTCACTCCTTTTTCTCCCTCGCTGTGTTTAGTGTCTTCCCCTTTTGGTCTGAAGATTTTAGAGTTTTTCCTTCATGATGCTCAGATCTTGGGCATCAGCCTTTCTTCCCTACCCTTCAGGGCTGCAGTCTGTGTCAATCCATGAGTCCTTCTGAATGCTCTTGGGGTCTGCCAAGGGGCTAGGCTCCCTTGGTGTGGAATGGGGGTAACAAGGGGAGTGTCTGCCTTTAAAGTCTTTCCTTTTGATTGAGGAGATACGAATTAGTTTGTTGGTGCCTCATGAGGTTTTTCTCACGATGAATCTTCGAAGGAGGTATAATAATTACCATTTCAGAAAGAGAAAAAGTGACTCCCAGAGTATTTGCTAAGCTGCCAGAATTACACAGCCAGTGCTTGAGTGACCCCACTCCCTCTTTCAGGAGTCAACAAATGGCTCTCCCGTTGCGACTGGGGCTAGGACAGCAGAAACTAGAGGGCCCTCCATTGCAGGAACAGACCACAGAGTGCACAAGCACAGCACTTTTCAGTTCACATGTTTCCTTAATTCTTTCTTTACTGCAGCAGTGTTGACCAGTCAGTGAGCAATGTACTGCTTTGCATGCCTAGACACAGCCTAATGTTGAACAAATCTGAGCTCACCCTCACCCCTAGCCCCGTTAAATTGGTTTGATCAGCCTGGTGGCCTGGAATGTCTGAAGTCTTGCAAAAGACACAGGGATGTTTGTTGGGGGGATCTCGCATACACTCTCAAATTTGACAAGGCTCAACAGTTGCATGATGATCTCTGTCTGCTTCCAGTACTAACTCTGCTCATGGCCCAGCTCCCTCCCTCCTTGCCACCAGCACAGGAGACCAAATACATCTATTCGAGCCTTTTATATATCATTTAATTTAGAACAAAACCCCGATTTTTTTTTTTTTTTTTTTTAAGATGGAGTCTCTCTCTGTTGCCAGGCTGGAGTGTAGTGGTGCCATCCCGGCTCACTGTAACCTCTGACTCCCTGGTTCAAATGATTCTCCTGTCTCAGCCTCCCGAGTAGCTGGGATTACAGGCATACGCCACCATGTCCAGCTAATTTTTGTATTTTTAGTACAGCCTGGGTTTCACTATGTTGGCCAGGATCCTCTCGATCTCCTTACCTCGTGATCTGCCCACCTCGGCCTCCCAAAGTGCTGGGATTACGGGGGGTGAGCCACCGTGCCTGGCCACAAAACCCTGATTTTAATAGCGGAGCTCACATCTTGGAAAAGTCAAAAGTACCAAACAAATGCAAGATGGGGGCAACGGGAAGAGCACCTTAGGAAAGAGCCGGGCTGGGCTCAAAATCCATCCCAAAGGTGTGACCCTGGACAAATCATTTAACCTCTCTTGAATTTTGGTTTTCTTTCACTTTTTGGAAATGAAGGTTTATAGGGGTTTTTTTTTTCCCCTGAGGGCAAAATGAAACAATTTTTGTAGAGCTTGGGATGGAATGGGTACTCCATAAAGGGTACATATTATTATTTTTTATTTCTGGTCCCCACATAAATCTAATATGGATTAATTATAGCCTGCTGGGCCGAACATTTCAGTGTCTGATTACTCATTGGATCCTGACGTCGTCCTCTGGGGTCATGATGAAGGTCTGGAGCAGGAGTCAGGAGAACAAGACCAGACAGGTATTTTCAGTGAAGGAAGGGGCTTGGTCAGAAGGCAACAGAGAGTGCTGGGGTCTGTGGCAAACTAGTGTGCGCATGCCTTTTCTCACGGGGTGATTGTGACTCACCTCCAGCCAATGGTAGCTATAAGTGTGGGCTGTAGTCTCCAAGTTTTCAAAAGAAGCCAGACCTTTTTTTTCTTTAAATGTGAAATTAGTTGGTAACTGATGAAAATCTTTTGAACAATTGGTACAGGCCAACTCTGTGTGGGCCAACCCAAACATATCTGTGGGCCAGATGCAGCCCTCTACTGTGTGACCTCTGGCCCAGAAACCCTGCCTTCTTCTGGATAGGCGTGAGGCAGAGTGGAGCTGGGAAAGGCAGGAGCCTGGCAGAATCTGCCAGGCATTGCATCTTGCATCAGGTGCTATGAAGGTCCATGCCAGGCCTCACTGGAATGTGGAAACAATGGGATGATGTTTAGCACAGGGTCTGGCAGGCAATAGAAATTCAATGTTATTGGTGTTACATGTTTTAGAATGGTTATTCTCCCAAGATCACTTAGATGAGTGATAGCTTTGGGGGCCACCTCAACCCCATTTTCGGTCACTGTTTCAGAGTTCATGTTAGTATTATTATGGTTTTAGGTATAGTCCACTTCTCTCAATGTTTTTTGCATTGTTATTTGTCGTTGATGTAATTACACTTGGGGAATTTTGGTACCAGAAGGGCCTTAAGAAATAACCACATCTCATCTCTATGTTTCATAAAAAAAAAGACTTTACATTCCATAGAAGATGAGTCACTGATTCAGGGTCCTACAACTAGGCTGCCTGAATTTCTGGTTTAGTTGTGGATGAATTTGAGGTCCCAGCTCTGTCCTTGGTTAGCCCAAGGTCAGGCTAAGAGCTCCTTTGACAAGGAGCAGATGTCTGGTCTTGCCTTGTCTGGGACAAGGGACAAGTGGGTGGCTTATGCTAATTGTTACCTGAGTGATAGATCCTGACATGTAGGTGAGATTAGAAATTGAGGACAAGAGTGGAGGGGAAGAGAGTGGGCTGGTAAGATGCAGGCTTAAGGCAGCTATGGTTGTGAGAAGGAATCTCTGACTCTTGGAAACTCTCTCCCCATCCTTGCTTTTTTTTTTTTTTTTTTTTTTCTGCCTCCTAGTGTCTTACATTGTTTGATAATGTATTATTTTCACTGTCTGTCTCCTCCCAGTAGGATGTAAGGGCCACAATGTTTACTGCATAAATAACAGTAGTGATGTGTGTCCATGCAAGAATAGTCATGCTTGTCTCCATCCTTCACTCATGGGATGGAAAGGACCAGTCAAGTAACTTGTCCATGGTGAGATTACTAAGAAATTACTGGCACTCTAGACCTAGAAACTAGTCCCTTGATTCTAAGCACAAAGTATATTCCCGTCTTCACTTCACATATACATTCAACAGTCTTGACACTACAACTCTGACTGTAGCTTCAGTGCTTGTGGGTGGAAATGAAGCTTTGAGCTAAAAATTTGCAATTAAAAAAAATCAGAGATTCACAGATAGAGTATCACATGGCTTTAGTTTGGGGGTGATTATCACCAATTGAGAGCTTGTCATGTTGCAATAAAAATAATCCCATTTCTTTCCCTACAACTGTGAGGTCACGCTTCAAAGGAGAGCAAGAATTGTTCTGTGACTTTGGGAAATGAGGAGAGAGCCTCAATCCTAACCTGGCATTGAGACTTGGAAAGCTCCAAGGTCAGAGCAATCACTCCATTGGTAGAAGTATGGACTGGTGGAACTTTGTTTAATTGGACCTTAAAAATACCACCTGGACCCAGGTGTCCCAAAGAATGGTACATACACTCCTAGTAACAAGAATATGAACATTTCATATTTTCATAGTTACGTATTCATTTTAATATGTAGTAGACAAAAATAGCTAGCTCATCAGTGTGTGATTTCAGGTGGTTATTGCTTAGGATAAGGCTTGTAAAAGAACTGAGTTATATAAGAAAGAAGTATTAGGTTAATTAGAGGATAGAGGTTATGAGAAAATGCAAAAAAAAAAAAAAATCCTATTGGTGCATCAATGCCTGAAGTTTGGGAAACTTAATTATGTAGCAAAAACAAAAACAAAAACAAACAAACAAACAAAAACAGAAGGAGCCAATGAGATCCTTACCAACACCACTGAACAAACTGGTGGCAAAGCTAGCCTTAAGCACGAGCTGGGAGCATTCCAGGAAGGGGACAGCATCTTTCCAGCCTCCCCAACAACTGTGTTTAGCCCTTCCCGCCTTTCACTTCTGTGTCATCTCCCCTACTCAACACATGCTTCCTCTGCAGCAATGGCCAGGTGTTGGGTGGAGTACAGAAGTTGTCGAAGAATTATGCCATTCTTCCTGCCTCCAAGGAGCTTTACTCTGTTGGTGAAGCAAGACGCTTGCCTGCATCAGGAGTGATTGCTACACACTTTGGACATTGCATCTCCAGCAGTCCCCCATCTATAATTACTTAGTATAAGTTATATGCATCTATTTTTATACTAGTGAGATTTCTGGGATAAAATATACACAAAAGTAGAAATGAAGGAAGGTGAGATAAAGGTAGAGTAAATAGGGCTTTTAAATGTATGAATGAGACGAAAGAAACTAAATATAAAAAGCAATGGAACACAAAGGAAACTACAGTGAAAACTAAAGAAGATGTCGTAAAGGTGAATTAAGGAATATTTTTAATTAAATATTATTTGTTAATAGTATTTTGACATGTTGTTCTCACTCAAAATTATTAATTTTAGAGAAATCCGTTTGAATATGTTTTAATGTTGGATCCGAAGTTCTGGTTCTGAATTCTTTTTTTTTTTCTTTTAATACTTGGTTTTAATGGTTGTCAGAGCTGAAAAAAAAATCTCTACAAAGGTACCAAATGGAAAAAATACAGTGCTGGCTGTCCTTACTAAATCAAGATGCTTTTTTTTTTTTTTTTTAAATCACATCCACCAATTAATGAAAGGTTTTTTTTTTTTTAATTGAAATTAATCTACTCAGCCAGTCAGTTTCTATCTTTCTTAATGTCAATTCTTGTAAACTAATCAAAAGTTATATTTTTAACAAACGGGTTCAAGATCCACTGAAGATCTTCTTTTGGAAAATTTTTAAATAAGTTAGAAAACTGTTTGCAAGTTTTTAAAGTGTGCAAATATTAGAACTTTTTAAAAAAGTATTGCATATATTCACTTCAGAGAACGAAATCACACAATGATGGAAACGCTTCTGATAATCTATTTTCCAAATATTTTCACTATAGCCCATATCCCTTTGGCAAAGCACTTATTTATTACTCACTGTTAAAATATCAATGAGTGATACAAAAAAATTACCTGAAAGGGACAGATTTTTAAAAATGCCAGCTGTTATATTATGATAGCCAGTTAGTCACAGAGAAGTCTTGTTAAGGTGCAAGATAATTTCACAGTCACTTCACATCCAATCATATAAAGTATTGCAAGCATTCTACTATTTAAGATAATGCAACCCATAACTTCTACATTAACTGTACATGTCACAATATGTGGAAACCATCAGAGTTGTGAGGGAACCACTGTCAGGAACAGAAACGGTGGGCCATGGGACCATGAAGACATTTCCTGCCATGCTTCATAAAAACCCAGGCCAGATCCTTCAAGGTTGGCCACTGAAAAGGCCCCTCCGGTGGGTGGCTGCAGTGGGCTGAGGGGCTCCAGCCGTCAGCATTCTCCTAAGTTCTCCCACAGATTCCATCCCCACCACTTCCACTCTGGCCTTAAAAGGTGCTGCTGCTCTTTTCTTTATTCTTTGGCCTAAACTTTCCTTTCCAGATCCAAGCAAGGCTATAAGGTTCTAGGGTCAAGGCTCTCTAAATTCCACTTAATCAACTCAAATCCATCCTCTTTCCAAGTCTGGAGAATAGACTGGGCTTGTTAGAGGACCTGGATTCTAGTAGAACCATCTTCATGGGCGGGCCCCTCCTTAGCACCCACCACCTAGAATATATGTCTAGACTCCTTGATTCCTCAAAGTCCAAGTTCAAGACAACAAAGCCATGATGAAGAGAAAGACACCCTTCCCATCTTGGTTCCACTTTTCTCTCTGCGGTTCTTCCTCTTTCTTGAAAGATCAATGCTGGGAAAGACCATCTGGGAAGATCTTGCTTATCTACTTGAGCTTGTGGACCATTAACTAATTAATTCAATTCATGAATATTTACTTTCCACCATGTGCCTGGCGCCATGCTAAATCTGACTACATAATGTTGAGCGGGACAGATAGGGTCTCCATGAGCTTCCAGTCCCAGTGTGGAAAGCTTATGTTAAACCAACGATCACACAGTTACATGTATGATACAAATAGGGTAAGTGCTACAAATCAACAATCTGGGTTCTATCGTGGACAATAATCATGGCTGTGGAGTGAGGGTATCTCTGAGGAAGAAACCTTTGAGCTGAGGCCTGAAGAAGGGTAGTTGTTACTAAAGCAGACAATGGTGAAGGAAGAGCATGGTAGGCAGAGGTAGAGCTGCTGCTGTGCGCAGGGCCTGAAGTCCAAAAGGAGTTTGGTCCAGTCGTAGAGCCAGAACTGGCCAGTGTGTCTGAGCCAGGAGTGGGTGCCTGGGAAGCTACAGGGCAGGGAAGGGGCTAGATCACAGCAGAGAGTGGTCATGAGTTTGGACTTTATCCTAATAGAGGTTGCAAACCATTGAAAACTTTAAACCAGGGAGTGGCATGATCAGATTGTGTGTGAAGAAGGTATCATGGCTGGTGTGTGGTGAGTTGATTGAAGGGGACAAGAGAAGAAAGTGTAAGAGCAGATAGGGCTAGTGAAAGAGTTTATGCCATTGATGATGGTGGCTGAGAATAAGATGGTGCAGGTAGAGATGGGAGAAAGAGACATACGACAATAAGATCCAGGAAGCCAATATCATTATTTGAAATACCCACACACAGACAGTGGCAGGGGTCCAATGCCTGACATGTAGCTGTGTGTAGGAACTGGCTCTTACTCACTCACAAGAGTCTATTGTTAGTTTCTTCTCAACTCAGCACTCGGTGATGTCATTTGACGTGTTGAAACCAGCCAAGGTGGTATCTACACCACAGAAATTAGCAAGTGCTACAAACCAGGATTTTTTTTTTTTTTTTTTTGGAGAGCCAGTTGTTAAACACTTACCAGCACACCATGGCTTGCATATAACCTCATTTTACCAACACGTGTCTAAGCGCTGTCTCCCAGGGGTGTAAAGCTGTGGCTGGGAAACTGCTGGCTAGACAACCTCTCAGCTCCATTGGCAGCAAATTGTTCTTTGCGCTGCCATCAGCTTGGGACGCACCTGGGTTGGCAGTGAGTGCCCATTCTGAATACAATGCAACTTACATTCAACAAATAGTAACAAGCTGCTACTGTTTTCTGGGGACTGTGGGGGGCACGGGGGGCCACAGAGATGAACTTTGCCCCACCTTTTCTCCTTAAACTGGGAAAGATGAACCTGTTCACGAGAAAACTGAATGCCAGGTCCTGGTGGAAAACTGGGAAGTGAAGTGTCAATAGTGTTCAACCAAATAGATGGTGGAGCATCAGATGTGTGTGTGTGTGTACATATGTGCGTGTGTGTGTACATATGTGTATGCGTGTGTGTGTGTGTACATATGTGCTTGTGTGTGTGCATGTGTTGAGGGGGAGGAGGGGGTTTCAAGTGTTGTGGCAAAGCATTTTGGTGTTGTTTGCAGGCAGATGGGAAGCAGAGGAGGTTCTGAGCAGTGTCCCAGGAGGGCAGTGGTATGGACAGAGAGTGGACCCTACTCAGGGATAGAGTTCAATGATGCCATTTGGCTTCTGCATCCCTGTCTGCACTCTAGTATCTCACAATTGCTAGGGATGTTCTGTCGAGCCCTTCTCAATGCCATTCTGACCTCCTTTAATGACCCTGGCACACACAAAATGGCCAGACACATGTTGTGTTGGGCAGATCCTCCTTCAGCTGTGGAACCATCTCACCTGACGAAGCTTCCCTACAGTTGTGCAGGCACAGGGAGCAAACTTCAGGCTCACTCTTCCAGCATCGGTCAACACTATACAAATGCCAAATTCAAGAGGTGCACTTCTGGCCTTGAGTGAGGTTTCCTTCTGAGTCACAGACTTGGGACCTCCAGAAGGTGGTGCTGGGCCTGCCTGCTGGTATCTTGGACCACCAAGATGGTGTGCAATGACTTGGAGTCCTTCCCTAATGTCTGTTTCTGAGTGTCCCCTCCTTTTTGTTCCCAGGGAGGCAGAGGACTCAGGGCATCAGCCACACCCGTGCAGAAGGAAGAGCACAGTCTTGTTCTGTCACACGTTAGCTTTGTGAATTTGGGCTGGCTATTTTATCTCAATGAGCCTCTGTTTTGTCATCAGTAAAAAGTGGGGATAAAAATACTAACTTGTAGAGCTGTTGTGAGAGCTGAAGTTTACGATATTTATAAAAGGGGCTGAGAGTGTACAGTTGGGCAGACCAGGGAGCGAATCCCAGTTGTGTGACAATGGTAGAAATCACTTTCTCTTAAAGTCATTGTAGGGATCCGGTGTGAGAAGGTTTGCCAAGTGCTGGGCACAGAGTAAATGTTCAGTCCATGGTAGTTGCTATTGTTGTTATTTTTATTAAAGTGCCTAGTGGAAGTGCCTGGCATGGAGTGGATGCTCAGTAAGTGGGAGCTTTCAGCAAGCCTGGGCTCATCAGTACACCCTAATTCTAGCCTGCCTTTGTCTCTCACTGGCAGGACAGGTCACTGTCCCATTCTTTGTCACTAATGCCTCAGTTTAACACGATGCGGTTGGATTATCAGATTTCCAAGGACACTTGTGGTGCATTTCCACATCAGACTGCTAGGATTCAGATCCTTTACTTATCTTGTGTTTGACACCTGCCATTGCAGAGTGGACACCACGTATGCAGTGGCAGAAAACTAAAGGGAGAGCCTGGGGTGCTGATTCTGGTTCACTTGGGAGTTCAGTGCATCTGAGGCATGGGGAAGATTTGAGAAGAGGTTACGCTGGCTGGGCTGGTTTGTCTGAGGCTGGACAGGACTGCTGGAGGCATTGGTACTCCATGCAGAATGGACCAAGTTGCCCACACACTCCGTTAGCATGTCCCAAGTGGTTGCATGACCCGCATACTTTTCAAGCACTGACCCCCCGTCATGTTCCTTCTTAGAGTGAGGACACCTCATGTTCCAGGCAGCCTTTGTCTCCCTCTGAAGGACCCCTGACTCCAGGGGCCCCTGGACTGGACACATGTTGTGTCAGGCAGATCCTCCTTCAGCTGTGGAACCATCTCACCTGACGAAGCTTCCCTACAGTTGTGCAGGCACAGGGAACAAACTTCAGGCTCACTCTTCCAGCATCCACCCTGGGTTTCCTTCCAGCTGGGATCCTTAACAGTTGGCAGCTTTTTTCTTCTACCACCAGGGGCCATTTCTCCCTTTGCTCCTCTAGTTCTCACTGTCCTCACCAGGTTGAGGCCTCCAGAGGCCCCTCCCTCCCCTAACAAAAGCACAGTCTCCCTTTGCTAGCCGTAACTGCTTCCTTCCAGGTTGCCCTGTGCTCTACCTCACTCTGTTCTTCATGGGATCTTCATGCTAGGTTGCTCCAGCCTCCATTTTTCACTGTGGTAATTCCTAGTCATTTTCACTCTTCCTGGTCCCTTCAGACTGGTAATGCATCAGGATGGTCCACCTGCCTGTTGATGTTCAACCAAGTTGAAGTTTCAGAAATCTTAAACCTCTTTGTCAACTGATGGATGATACTGGTGATATCTGTCTGATTGAAACTGATTTAGGCTCAAGGATCCTCACCAGAACCCATCACCTCTGTTTGTACTCCCTCGATGATCTTGGAGTTCCAGTGGAAGCCGGCACGATTCTCGAAGCATGATACCATGGACCCCTGTGACCAGGCCCTGACATCACTCGCCTACCAAAAGCATTCACCAAAGAGTGCTCTTGGAGAGATCCTGGCCCTGTCTCATGAGGCCACTGTAACCCTGGCCATGGTTGTGCAGATTGGTTCAGGTGACCCTGGCACAAGAAGCTTCTGGCTCCTCTTTTTGGAATTACTGCTGTTATGCCCAATTTCTACTTGCTGGGACTGTAGGCTAGTCTCCAGTGTTAATAAGCTAGTCTCCAGTGTTAATGCTCTGACCCCAGACCCTTGAAGATCTAGCCTCTGTCTGACGTTCTTTATCCACCAAACCCAACCCATACCCAGCCATGTAGCCCATGCTGAATGGGGCTCCAGGGGCCTATGCTTCCTATTTTTCTACCCGTTCTAGTTGCTTAAAGTGTTCTTCCTTCTCCTGGCCTGGCTAACTCCTACCTGCCCTTCAAACTTCAATCAGGAGTTCACTTCTGTTAGGCCTTTCTCCTAACTCCCTTCTCTTCTCTTCTCTTCCTGTCCACCCCAGTTGGCATAGGCACTACCCTTATGCCTCCAGAGGCACTAATTTACTACACTGTACTCATCCTTACATGAACAACTTCCCAGAGGAGACCATGAACCCCATCCAAGTGACCAGCACAGTTGAACCAATGAAAGTGTCCAACCCTTCCCCTGACCCTGAAATCCCTTCTTTTTTTCCCTTCTCGGTCGTCTTTCTCGATCCGAGACATGTGCCTATCTGTTGTGTTTCTGGAGCCCTGAGTCTACCCATGAACCCATCAGGCTGAGTGGCCTAAACTCAGCAGGAAAGGAGGAAGCAGAGGCAGTGGACTAGGTCTAATTCCTTGTCTACATGTTGGCTAGTGTCCCTGCCACCTAGGCTGTAGTCCTCTCATCTTATCTTCAGCAAGGAAGAAGGCATCCCCTTCCCTCCCCTGCAATAATCACCCTCAACCTAAATCCAAACCACCCTTGCTGTTTTTTCCTAACATGCCCAATGATTCTTTTGCTCTAACTTCAAGCTCCCTAACACGCCTCCCAGGAGTTTTCCTGTCCGGCTTCCTTTCTAACCCCTTCTCTCATCCACCATGTGCTCCACTCACGTCTCTCTGTTTCCCAAACATGCTGTGGCTCCTTCACGTCTCCTGTGATTTTGTTCGTGCTGTTCCTTTTACAAGGTATGCCTTTCCCCTTCCTCTCTGACAAGTCATTGTCCTCAAGAGCTGGCTTACTTGATACCTCCTGGAATTAGCCACTCCCTCCTAGGGTTTCCATAGAACTTTTAGTCATATTTTTACTATCCTTTGTTTATCGCCTTTTGCTTTAGTTGTCTGTCTATACTTTACTCTTAAAGTGTGAGCTGATGCTTAACTCTCCTGTGTTCCCGCTTTGCCTCTTTGGGCCCCTGCAGCCCTTGGAGATGTGTCTGGCCCATGGTAGCTCTGAATGAAACTTCTTACCCAGTTCTGTTTGTTTGAGCATCCCAGTGCCTTGCTCCACAGGTGTATCTTGTGGCCCAGCAGCACTGGTATCACCCTCTCGGCAGAAACTGCATTTTAACAAATACCCCTTGGGATTCACACACACATTAAAGTTTGAGAAACACTGGCCTAATATTCAAAGAGTTTCTTATGTCAGACAAAAACCTTTGCTGCTTTGAGCTGACTGCTGGGATAAACCACCATTACAGTGGGCCTTTTTTTCCCCAGTGGCTTGAGACTGTTGCATTGCACCTTTGCATGTCCTCAACCAGAATAAATGAGAACAGCATTCTTAATGTGCCCACCAGCAGGTTCCTCTCTTCTAATCAATTCCATATGCTTTTTGTGACTCTCTTTCTGGAATGTAAAAATAACCCTACTACCAACTCTTCCTCCTAGTAGCCTTTTCTCTGTAGCCAAGTTAATTCCAAATAGAACATCTGGAAATTCTATTTGTTGCCTAATTTAAACCAGACTAAAACCAATCTGCATAAAAGTTTATGAACTTTCTGGAGCCTCACACCTTATATTTCCCCATCTGGAGAAGCTGGCAATTCAGAGGCTGGGAATAGGAAGGATTTGGCCATCTCTTTTTCTAGGGCTGGGGGCGAGTGTTTGTGGCTTTGTGGATTGGGACAGGGAGTTGGGGTGGTGGTGCAGCGGGTGGGTAAGGAGTTTTGCAGGGAGAGGAAAATGTTTAGAGCTGACTTTCTTGTGAAAAAAAAAAAAAAATCTCCATGTGGATTTAAAGGTCCTTTAGCTTTAAGCTGAGGTGGTGGGTGGCTGAAGGGGCTATGGGGAGGTGGGAATGCCAGGTGAGGGAAGAAAAATGGAGTGTCAGGCAAAGGGAGAGGGGAATGGGGAATGAGGCATGAATCACCAAGAATAAGCTGGGAAGTGCATTTCAGTAGCTGTCCATTGAACCCAATGGCTCAGGACTTGGAAAGAGGCTACACCAGCTCTTGTCTTTGTTGTTAGTTTGACTTGTGACCCATAGACTAACTTAACTGAGAGGACAGCCCGGAATTAAGGGGCAAGGAGGGTCCTTAGTTAGTCAGTGGGGGAGGGCATGAAATAAAAACCACTCAGGATATTTTCAGCAACATGCAACAAAATCCCAATCAAAATTCCAGCAAGCTTTATGTAGAACTTGACATACTGATTCTAAAATTTATATGGAATAGCAAAGGATCTATGCTAGCTAAAACAATTTTGTAAAATAAGAACAAAGCAGACTCAACAGAACCTTATTTCAAGATTTACTATAGTGTTATAGTGATGGAGACAGTGTATCATCAGCCCAAGGATAGATATATCAATGATTTGAGCAGAAGGAAATCTAATAGAGAGAATTTGAGTCTATCTCAATGCTTTTGGGGTGCTGCAACAAATACCATAGACTGGGTGGCTTGTAAACAACACATCTATTTCTCACAGTTCTGGAGGCTGGAAAGTCCGAGATCGAAGTGCCGGCAGATTCCGTGTCTGATGAGGGTCATAGAGGTTGCCTTCTCACTGTGCCCTGGTGTGGATGGAGGGGCAAGACAGCTCTCTGAGGCCGGCTTAGAAGGACGCTAATCTCCTTTGTGAGGGCTCTACCTTCATGACCTAACCACCTTCCAAAGGTCTCACCTCTGAACTCCATCACATTGGAAGTTAGAACTTTAACATAAGAATTCTGTTGGGGAGACACATATATTCAGTCCATAGCAGATGTTTATGAAAACACTGGAAGGGCTGGAGGAATAGGCTGCAGACTGGGCCTCCAGGGACGGGTCCTGAGTGTAGCACTATAAAACACCCTCGGCAGGGAAGCCACTGCCTCTGGGGCTACCATGAACCTGCCATGGTCCAGGTATCAGGAAACTGGAATCAATAAGCTGCCTCCACTGCTGTATCTGTCCCTGGATACCCAAGAAGCTGAAATAGGGACTCAAAAATGCTGCTGTAGACATTTCTTAATCTCCATGATTTTCTTTGTTAACCAGGGTTGGAGGCGGTTGGGATGAAAAGGGGAGAAGGAGGGAAGGAAGAAAATGAAAACACCTAAAGGGCCTTCATTTCATTTCTGCCTTCTAAGTCTTATTGCCAGAACACAAAACTGTATCCAATACACCAGCTGAAAAGGACTCTGGCCCATGTGGTGTTTCTGGCTTTCTGTCCTCTGCAGTATAGGAAGTTACCTGAGAAGTAGAGCACAAAGGTGGTTGAGCAAACCAATCCATGGCATCCACCACCTTCCATGATTCTAGAGCTCCAGCTGCTTCTATTTATATGTACAGCCATTCAGCCATCATCTGCTAGTGCTCAAGGCAGGCTGAATGCAGGGCTAGGTGCTAGAGCCACAGGGATATATAAAATAAAGATCTCACATTTAATAAGCACTCACTATGCACCAGGCCCTCTGCTGCGTTTGCATGGGTCATCTTCTCAATCCTTATGACACCCTGTTGAGAGAAGGACTATGATTTCCCCATGTGATAGTTGGAGAAACTGAAGCTAGAGCAGGTAAGTGACTTTTTCAAGGTCACAGATTTGAACTCAGGTCACCTGACTCTGCAGCTCCTTCCTTTCTCTTCTATGATGCTGCCTTGAAAATACGCATCCAAAACACATTACGAAAGATGGAAGGCAAAGGAGAACGTGCAGCACCCATGAGTGAGACCAGTCACAGCACCCCGAGGGCTGCAGGGGAGAGGCCACAGGAGTTGCCCTACATGTCCTGCCCTCCACTGGGAGGTCCCTGGTCTCTTCTTAAACTGCTTCATACAGTTGTTGTACAGTCACTTGGGATTCAAAATGGATTCAGTGACCTTTTCAACATGGCAAGTGTAGTGGGTTGAATTGTGTCCCCACAAAAAGATGTGTCCAAGTCTTTTTTTTTTTTTTTTTTTGACACTCTCACTCTGTTGCCCAGGCTGGAGTGCAGTGGCACAATCTCAGCTCACTGCAACCTCTACCTGCCTCAGCCTTCCAAGTAGCAGGAATTACAGGTGTGTGCCACCACACCCAGCTAATTTTTTTATTTTTAGTAGAGACGAGGTTTTGCCATGTTGGCCAGGCTGGTCTCAAACTCCTGGCCTGAAGTGATCCACCTGCCTTGGCCTCCCAAAGTGCTGGGATTACAGGCCTGATGTGTCCAAGTATTAACTGCCAGTGCTTGTGAATGTGACCGTATTTGTAAACAGGGTCTTTGTAGGCATAATCAAGGTAAAGATCTCAAGATGAGATCATTCTGGGTTGGAGGTGGGAGAGTTAAATCCAATGACCAGTGCTCTTAAAAGAGACAAAAGAGTGCGGGCGTGGCGGCTCATGCCTGTAATCCCAGCACTTTGGGAGGCTGAGGTGGGCAGATCATGAGGTCAAGAGATCGAGACCACCGTGGCCAACATGGTAAAACCCCGTCTTTACTAAAAATACAAAAATTAGCTGGGCGTGGTGGCACATGCCTGTAATCCCAGCTACTTGGGAGGCTGAGGCAGGAGAATCGCTTGAACCCGGGAGGCAGAGGTTGCAGTGAGTGGAGATTGCGCCACTGCACTCCAGCCTGGCCACACAGTGAGACTCCGTCTCAAAAAAAAAAAAAGAGACAAAAGAGAAAAAAACACAGAGTGACACTGGGAAGAAGATCATGTGGTGACTGGGCAGGGGTGGGAGTGATGCTGCCAAAACCTCTGGAACAGCAGGAGGGACCAAGAGCTGGGAAAGACAAGGAAGGGTCCTCCTTTGGAGTCTTCAGAGGGAGGATGGTCCTGTCACACCTTCATTTCAGCCTCTGGCCTCCAGAGCTGTGAGGAGATACATTTCTGTAGTTTTAACCATCCAGTTGTGGTCATTTGTCATGGCAGCTCAAGGAAAATAAGACAACAGCTAAAATAGAGCTCTCCTTGATGGACAACATTTCTTCAAGCTTCAATTGGGTCCTTCTAAAATTTACAGTTGGTTTGCAGACACCTCGACCTTGATCTTTAGAGATTGAGCATTCATCATTTTTTATTTTATTTTATTTTATTTTTCTTCTCTGTCTGAGAACTTCCTAAATCTCTCCTGCTAATCCAAGCCCTATACTTTCCAGAAATCTTAAGGAAGAGTGGAAACACATGGGCTTTGGAGCTGGACACTTGGGGTTTAAATCCTGACTCTGCTGTGGGACTGTGGGTAAGTTGCTTAACCTCTCTGGGTTTTCATTTCCCCGTCTATAAAAATAGGGATAATTTCAATACTCACAGCCTAGGGTGGGTGGATTACATAATGTATCTAACATGATGTTCAGCAAATAGTCATTCTCATTCCTTTCCTTTTTCCTTCAAGACCAGAGTCAAGACCCTCTTCCAGGGAGCTTTGTCTGTGGAACATTAGTCCCACAGTCACTTCCCTGCAGTGAGTTGCAGCTGCTTTTCCCGAATGTACCACTCAATCCAGCCCTTGGGTTTAGACTGTGTGTGCTGTTGCCTAATTGTTTTGTATGCATAAACCTCACCCACCCCATCCCATCCCTGGGAAGGCCATGGTAGTGCCTCCACCTCTGTCTGCTTGTCACTTCCTTTTGTGGCTTCCCTCAGCACCTAGCACAGAGCTAGCCACACAGAAGGAGCCACGTGGAGATGTAGCCACCCCTGAGTGGATGAGCCTTTGCCAGTCTTTGGAAATGTCTCTTTTCTCCCTGAACCTCATTTCCTGAGAGTGGCCAGGTAAAAACTCAACTTGGAAATCATCAAATAGAAATGGGCTGCCCCTGGGAGATATGCACTAAGGAAATGAGAAATATAGCCTCTAAATGGAATAGAGGCTCATTAGTCCTTCTCTCTCGCAAACACAACAATTCTTTAAATAAAAAAAAAAGAAAAAATCTGTCACTTTTGCCCCATTTCTCAGTGGCTTCTGCACAGCCTCACTGAAGGGGAGCCTCATTACGAAGACTTTATTAAGCTTGCAAAACAGACTAGGAAGCACAGTGAGGAGCATACAGAGCTAAACTTGCCAAAATAAATGAACAAAGTACATTCCTGATGCCTGGCCCCTTTGGGAATGGAAGCCCAGGAGACCTCGGAAACTATTAGGATGCAACTTTATTAACTTTGCTTAGGCACGTGGCAGTTAGCCCCGGGGCGGCTGCACACAGCTCCTGGCCAGAGCATAGGGTCTGAGTTCACCTCCTCCCTGTCCTGGCTGGCCTTTTGGCTGCCCCTCCTTTAAAAGGGTCGGTGGCTGCAGCCCATTTGTTTCTCTTGTCATGAGGCCCTGGGATCAGAAGCTCTGTTCAGAGCATCCTTTGCTAAGATAATCTTCTCAATTGCCTCTGCATCTCCAGCCAGGGCAATGCTGATGTGGAGGAGAGGGAGAGAGAAGCCCAGCAGGGGCGGCTCCCTCTGCCCATTTGGAAAGGGCATCATTCCGTCATGCCAAATTGCTTGACCGTTTCCTCCCGCCCATATCATTCCCATCCTTGGACATAGGTGAACATAATGTATTGCTCTGGGATTCTTTTGTTCTCTGGGGAGATGCTCGGGGAAGTCACTTTACCTCTGAGCCCCAGTCTTCTCATCTGTGAAATGGGGCTGGCAGTATCCACCTGGCTGGGTTATCATGATTTTGATGATGCACATGAACTGCAGCACCTGGCATGCAGCAGCCACCTGCATGTCACTCTTCCTTGCCTTTTCCTCTTCTGTGTTTTTTTTTTTTTTTTTTTTTTTTGAGACGGAGTCTCGCTCTGTTGCCCGGGCTGGAGTGCAGTGGCTGGATCTCAGCTCACTGCAAGCTCCGCCTCCCGGGTTAACACCATTCTCCTGCCTCAGCCTCCCGAGTAGCTGGGACTTACAGGCGCCTGCCACCATGCCCGGCTAATTTTTTGTATGAGACGGGGTTTCACCGTGGTCTTGATCTCCTGACCTCGTGATCCACATGCCTCGGCCTCCCAAAGTGCTGGGATTACAGGTGTGAGCCACCGTGCCTGGCCCACCTTTTCCTCTTCCGTAAGGATGACAGAGTGCTCTTTCAGGAGCTGCTCTGGGTAGGGAAACTGTGGCAGGTGGGGAGCTGCGGGAGGCCTATGGCACTGCCAGCCTTGACCCCTCACCGCAACACGGCCAGCCCTGGGATTGTCTACACCCTTTCCAAGCATCTGCTAACTGCAGCCTGTGTTTCTCCTGGGGGTCTCCCAGAACTTGCTCCTTTTGCCTGGAAACATGCTTACTCAGGCTTTCAGGGAGCCTCCTCTGTGGAGACAGCAGGGCAGAAAGGAGAGCTGAGAGGCAGCACTTTGGGCTGTGAAGGCCAAAGGCAGGCTAGAGAAGAACCCCACTCAGTCCCCTTGGGGCATGCTGGGTAAGGAGGAAGTCTGGGCTGGGGGTGGGGAGAACGCAGGGAAGCCAAGCATGTCCCTCACAGGAGAGGTTTGGGAGGTTACCCACTAGGGTTGGAAAAGTGAGGATTTGGAGTCCTTCAGATGGGCTGTGGCATGACAGCATGTGCTTGCTGTGTGGATTCAGGCTTGGGTCTGTGGTCCTTTAGTCTTGAATTCCTATTCCATTAGGACCCCAAGAGTTAGTGGGGCTGGGTATGGGCTTTCCCAGTGCCACTCTCAGGAGACGTCTCAAACATAACCTTCCAGAGGCTTCTGAGACCATTGACCTTAGCTCTCTGTCACTTTTCAGATGAGGAAGCCACTATCTAGAGAGAGCGAGGAAATTGCCCAAGGTCCAGTGGAGGATAGAGAGAGGCTTCAAGTTTACGGCAAGTTTAGGGCTACGGTCCAGGACTCCTGATTCCAGAGCTCGTGTCTGTTTATAACACATTAGGTACCTTTAGTCATGTGATGTAGCTTTGTTACTCAGTATTTCATGAAAAAAATTAACCCCTGTTCATCTCTTTGGTGGGTGTCACCTCAGACCGCATGAAATGACAGGGTGAGGTTATGACTGAGTGAAGTGTGTGCAGGGAATGGGAACCAATCAGGACAAGGCCTGTGAAGGCATTTCAGAGCAAGCAATTTGGAGGCGGGGGCAGTTAAAACTAGCAGAACCTACAGGTAGATCTACATAAGGAAGGGGGTTGATTATTTGTTTTTGAGCTCTGATGAACGCTACAAAGGTTTCACAGACTCACGCCACTGGAATGCAATGCTGGGAGGTCCTGGACTGGTCCACTTCAAAGATGGTAAATCCACAGCATTGTGTCTACCACTGCTATCTGCACCCATGGCAGGTATCATGAATCGATCATGGCACTGTTTCCTAGTGAGCTGGATGCAGCCTCAGGATCCCTTTCAATGTAATGCCTGAGCAGCCACTGTCCATCAACCAGAAGGACATGGGAGGGGAGCTCTCTTTGCCCTCACTGATCTAGTCTAATCTCTCTTATTTGTAGTTGGGGAAACTGAAACCCAAGGATGGCTTGCCGAGAGGTCTCCCAGTCTGTTTGTGGCAGACCCCAGTTTTCCTATCTCCAAATTCTTTGCTTTGTGCACCAAACCATCCTACTGTATCTACATCAGTTTGAAAAAAGAAGTGTAAAACGATGCAATAATTGCTCACCACCTGCCAGCTGTCACTTGGCAGTGAGCACCAGCCTTGTATTTCTGCCCATGTGATGGTTCTGGTTCCACCTCAACGATAGTGTATTTCCCTGATGGCCCCCCAAACCCTTTTAAGTCCAATTTTGGCAAATTCATTTTCACCCTTATGATTTTCTGCTACCAAGTCTGGGGGACCAGAAAGGCTGCATAGTGTACTTAGGCAAGATTGAGGGAGAAGGAGAAGGGCATTTTTCTAGGACTACTTCCACATATTACTGATCTAAGACTCAAAAAGACCCTGAAGGGGGGCGTTTTCGTAAACTATCATCATAATACAAATCAAGCAAAGCATCACATGGTCTCCAGCACAGCTGCATATTCTCGTGAGGAAAAGATTTTTTTTTTTTGAGTTGCTGGAAAATCAGGTCATTAATGCTTCTCCTCATTATTTTCTCTGTTCAGGTTCCATGCAGGTATCATTTTCTTTGAAAAGTGATCAGCCAATTGCTAACCAGGGCAGGATCTTTAAATGGACCTGTTTTCTAAAAAATGTGTGCTACTAAAGTTGAAAGAGAGCATGCTCTTGGCTCATGCACAAGGAGCTAATTGCATTTGTGAAACGGAGGACTCACCCTGGCCTTCCCTTTAGCCGGGCCTAACACCGCTTTCAGTGACTGCCAGCAAGTTCAACCCAATCAGTGCCTTCTTATCTAACAGAATGCTCCCTTGGTGAAACCCACTTTTAACAGTGATGATCCCACACATTGTCTTGAGCTTTATTATTTTTCAGAATCCTATCTGCTCCTAATTTACAACAGTCCCTTTTTACAGTGCATTTCATGAGTGGGAACACCGTGTCAGAGAAGCAAAGAGGCATCTCCGATGCTTCATAGCAAATTGGAATCAGACAAAACAAAGATCTGAGTCTCCTACCTGCAAGCACTCAAAGTGTACTCACCACTGAAGACCGTGCCCACGTCACCAGGAACGGCAGTTTGAGCCTAGGTGGGACAGTTTCAGCTTGTTCCTGTACCACTTGCTAAATTGAATAGGCTATGGCCAGCTCTATGGACAACTACAGAACACCATTGTGGTGATTGTTGGGCTTGGTTAATCTGGAGTTTGTTGCTAAAGATGCTTACATTTTGGTGGTGATGGTTATTGGTGATGCCAGACACACGTTTACCTCCTAGGATAACTGCAGGGAGTAGCATGCACCGAGGCATAGTATAATTTGCAAGTGCGTGGTAGTTATCTCTTGAATAGTCCCACTTACAGAAGTATGTGTGTCTAGTAACTTATAGATGAGGTCATGAGGTTTCAATGGTCACATGGAGCATCCCTGTGCTTTAAGGCAGACTTCATCTAAGTTATTTTAGACAGAAGTGTCTTTTTCATTCTTTTTCCCTTTTAAAGAGTGTCAATGAAGGTAAGTGCCTACTGTCTGTGGTCAACCACTTTAGCATTTAACAACCCTCATGATCGCAAAATTAATCCTGACATTGAACCAAAATTCTTCCTGTGGACCATTTACTTCATTTTGGGACTCAGTGGAGTGGGAGAACAGCTGCCCACTATTCTCTGTCTACCTGCCCACAGATGAAAACTGCCACATCACCCTTTATTCTTTTCTCCAATTCTGGGCTAACAATACACATGAGGGTTTTACCTTTCATCGTAGATCCTGTTTGCAAATTTCTTCCAAATCCTTTCCACATTCCCCCATTATTACTGACTTATGATAGTTCAAAGCAATTCTGATTATGTGAGTCTGTTTTATCTCAGATCATGCGTACTATGTACCTTTCTCTCCACTTCCCTGTCATCTCTTTCATTAAAAAACGTCACACAAATCATCAACCACAGCCTTTGTATTATACTTGTAAATACCTGTGGTCCACTATGCTCCTTTGCCTTTTTTTTTGTCCTTAGTTTGCATATTTTCTTTACCTATTATTCCTTTATTCTGAGCTTGGCTATTTTTTTTTATTTAAAGAATCCTGCTTAACACATTTCTTTGTTGGACAGAATTTTGAAGATGACAGCCATGTCTGCCATATGGTCCACTGATGTTAGATGTTACAAAGGATTTTCCTGCATTTTCTTCTTATACTCATAGATACTCGTATGCATATGCTAGTGTGCAAAATTAGAATTAAAATTAAAAGCAAAATTAGAACATAATAACATGAAGCATTTGGTCTATACTCGGGGGTACAGATCTAAGTTCTTTCTCTCAACAATGAAGACTTTTTTTTGTAATATAAGATGGTAACACATGACATTTGCATAATTAAGGAAGGAATATATTCAGGGGTGAGCTATGTGGTAATAATGATGATAGTAGGAGTAAACACCCACTGGGGCCAACTGTGTATCAAAGCATGTGCTAAACACATTATGAAAATCATTTGAAACAGGTTGTCGGCACAATAAAAATTCCAAGAATGGATAGATGGGTGCAGGATGCAGAAGTCAGAACAACATTATGGAAGAGGTAGGGTTTGAGTAGGAGTTGAGTTGGGTCTGGACCTGGCTCAGGTTTCCTGGCTTCTAGTCCATTGCTTTTTTTATATGCACCAGTGCTTGCTGGGTTTGTGAAGGCTAGCATTTTTTGAGACAAGAAAATTGATGGAGATTCTTTGGTTGTGAAGTCTTATTCCTACTATAACGGTATGTTATTTAACTGAGACCTTTGTCGTCATTAGGGCCCAATTAACACGGATGAATTCTGGGCAAGGGATGGCTTAACAAGGGTGTGGACCAGATGTTACAAAATGATTTGCCCCTGACAAGAAGGTAACAGTCAAGTGGTTGTGGATAAATGCCTGTTCTTTCTAGACTCCACATACTCACTTCCATGCCCATCCACACATGTACTCCCAGCCAAGTTACAAGTGAGAATATCTGTATTTCTACTGCAACTTAGAAAATGATACCTGTAGTAATCAAATGTCAGGCCTCCAGATTCAGCCTTTGGCTCTGGGAGCAGGACTGGAGCAAAAACCCTCAAACCAAACTCAACGGGAAAATGAAGACTTGCGCTGAGCTGGTGTTGTTCCCCAAGTCACTCACCTTCTGAAAGAGAGAGACATTCTGATGCATTTCCTTCTGCAACCCAGACATGCTCTAACAGAGCAGTGCTGCCAAGCAAGAGCCTTATATATTTCTTCATTTTTCCTTTTTTTGAGATGGAATCTCACTCTGTTGGCCAGGCTGGAGTGCAATGGCATGATCTCGGCTCACTGCAACCTCTGCCTCCCAGGTTCAAGCGATTCTCCTGCCTCAGCCTCTCGAATAGTTGGACTTATAGGCATGCGCCACCATGCCTGGCTAATTTTTTCATTTTTAGTAGATGGAGTTTCACCATGTTGGCCAGGTTGATCTTGAACTCCTGACCTCAAGTGATCCACCTGCCTCAGCCTCCAAAAGTGCTGGGATTATAGCCATGAGCCACCATGCCTGGCACAAGAACCTTATTTTTAAGTCATCTTATGTTCAAGTAACTTTTCTGTGGTAGGCACAGGAAGTCAGGTGAAGGACCACAAAGATGAAGGGGTGATGCTGTTTCCAGGGAGTTGTGGGCCAGTGTAGGAGTCTCCAAGAAAGTACATGACAAGATGTGCAGCACAGATGTGTTAAAATCAGAGCCCCGTGGCATAACGAAGTGGCTCATGCCAGCAATCCCAGAACTTTGGGAGGCTGAGGCTGGAGGTCTGCTTGAGCTCAGGAGTTCAAGACCAGTCTGGGCAACATAGCTAGATCCCCTTTCTACTAAAAATTTAAAAAATTAGTCAGATGTAGTTATGCACACCTTTAGTCCTAACTACTCAGGAGTCTGAGGTAGGAGGATCTCTTGAACCCAGGGCCCAGGACATGGAAGCTGCAGTAAGCTATGATCATGCCACCAGACTCCAGCCTGGGTGACAAAGTGTGAGACCCTATCTAAAATATATATATCAGGGCCCCATATCTGGTAATGGTTCCTCCATCCCATTGCTCCAGCTGAAGGCAACTTTCCTTCATCTGAACAACACCTGTGCAATATTGGTGCTCCTATCTGGCATTATTTTTAGTACATGTATGCTTATAGTTTATGTCTGGTGTCCTCTCATGGATTGTAAGCTCCTTGGGGGCAGATCTGTTTCCATGGCCTTTCTCACGTTGCCGCAATGCCATGCACAATGGGAACATGATAGCTATCGAGGGAAAGAGAGAATGAATGAATAGTGGTGGTGTGAATAGGTCTCAGAGAGGAGAAAGTTTAATTAACTAATAAATTCATTTAACAGATATAAATTGACACTACTACGTACTGGGTAGTTTCCCAACTGGTGAGGGATATAGCAGTGAACACAAAAGACAAAATCCCTGTCCCCAGAGAGTTTTTATTAAGGTTGGAAGTGTCAAATTCTATTTGAAAATTTGAGTAGCATTCACAGTAGAGGTGGATGTAACGTTGGCCTTGGAGAATGGAAGGAATTTTGTTGGGTGGAAAAGAGTGAGGACAGAGGCTGTAATGGGTGCAGGGTGTGGGTAGAGAAATGACATACATTTCTATCACATGAAAGTCTGAAATGTGCTGTCAAACCCGATCTCACTGCAGATTCTATTGTCTACTTATAGATACACTTTGTTATAAGAAAGCAATACTGGGATCTACTACACTTGTCCCAAAATTGAAGGGGACGTGAACAAACAAGATAATGAACGGCCACTGAGATGGATTTTGTTTCATTTACCCTGCACAGTGACCCTGCAAGTTGGTTATTGTCACCTCTATGCCCTGGAGAAAACTATTGCTCTGAGAGGATGCTGTCTAGTTAGTTTGGGTTGCTAAAACATAATACAATACTGAGTAGTTTAAAGAACACATTTTTTATATTCCACAGTTCTGGAGGCTGGAAAGTCCAAGATCAAGGCACCAACAGATCCAATAACTAGTGAAGGAACTCTTCTAGATTTGTAGATAGCTATCTTTTTGTTGTATCCTTACGTGACCCAGAGAAATAATCTCTCATTTTTCTTCTTATAAAGGTGTGAATTCCATTCCTGAGGTGTCTATCCTTATTAACTAATTACTTCTCAAAAGTTTTACCTCCTACCGTCACATTGTGGGGTAGGATTTTGACATATGAATTTTAGGGGGACACATGCATTCCTAACACATACATAAGTTGCTCAAATCCATAAAGGAGGATTTATTCCCAGCTCTATCGGACTCCTGAACCCACCAAACCCAGGTTCTTGACTGTTTACCAGGAAACCAAAGATTCAAGCAAACAAACAAGTAAGTCAGTTAACAAGCTGGGCCTCCTTCGACGAATCTTTTGGGTCCTGATGCCTACTTTATGGGGGTCCTTATAGGACTTCAGTTCTGGCTATGCTGTGCTAATTTTATTCTCTCTCAAGTTCTCTGAATCAGAGGCCTGGTGCTGTAAGCAGCGTGATTC
The DNA here is from genome assembly GCF_002776525.5 of Piliocolobus tephrosceles. Lineage (NCBI taxonomy): Eukaryota > Metazoa > Chordata > Mammalia > Primates > Cercopithecidae > Piliocolobus > Piliocolobus tephrosceles. Next base: position 878,828 of record NC_045444.1, on the reverse strand, counting down.
TTTCTGGAGCCCATGCCTTGGGGCAGAGTTGGGTTGAAATTTCCTTAGAACAGCTGGATATAATAATAGGGCATTCCCATGAATTTCCTAATAGCTAAACCTTGCAGGATGCTTGCCGTCTTCCTAGGGCCCTTGCTTTGCCCTAGTTTTCTATTCTTTTTTTCAAAAGCCTTGACCTGATCCGTCTCTTAAATTGCATTATCCTCAAGACTGGTGGAAGAGTTGGACACTGTTTCTCTAACTCCCTGACTTTTGCATTCCTGGAAATAAGCTCTCTCACTGCCCCCTTTTCAAATAGCAGCTTTCATCATTGCAGAAGAATCACTAGCTCTCCTCCAGCTGCACCATATTGCATATGTCCCCATTGCAACTGAGTAAAGCCATATGACTAAGTTCTCTTCAAGAAAATGTGACCAGAAGGGATATAGCCATTTTTGGCCAGCTTATCAAACCTCTTGTGTTTTCTGTTCCCATGGACTGGAATGGTAGGACCAAGGCAGTCTTGGGAAACCACTGTTAAAGATGGCAAGCCCTCTGTTAGCTTGGATCTCTAAATGACTGTGTGCAGTAGAGGTGCCCACCAATGAAACTTGGCCTTGGACTGTTACTGTAAACTTTGGTTGTGTCAGAGCCATGACACATCTTGGGTGTGTTGGTTATAGCTGTTCAGCATACCCTGACTGTATTAGTTTCCTAGGGCTGCTGTAATAAAAGATGACAAATTGAATGGCTTAAAATAACAATAATTTGTTCTGTCACAGTTCTGGAGGTGAGAAGTCCAAAATCAAGATGTTGGTAGGGTTTGTTCCTTCTGAGGTTGTAAGGGCAGTCTGTTGCATGCCTCTCCTGTAGAGTCTGGTAGTTGCTGACCACATTTGGCATTCCTTGGCTCCTAGACACATCACCCTGATCTCTGCCTTCACTGTCATGTGGTGTTCTCCCAGCGTGCCTGTCTCTGTGTTCAAATTTCTCCTTTTTATAAGGACACCAATTCTATTGGATTAAAGGCCAGCCCTACTCCAGTATGACCTAATCTTAATTTAACTAATTACATCTGCAGTGACCTTATTTTGAAATAAGGTCACATTCTGGCCTCATAAGGCCCAATGATGAAAGAAACATGTTTTAAAAACATATTCTCAGTGTGCACGCACAAAGAGTTTTTCTGTCAAAGTCTTCAATTCACTGAAAAAACAGTTTATGATACACCTTTAAAGAATATATGCCGATGGGCCAGGCGCTGTGGCTCACGCCTGTAGTCCCAGCACTTTGGGAGGCTGAGGCACGTGGATCATGAGGTCAGGAGTTTGAGACCATTCTGGCTAACACGATGAAAACACGTCTCCACTAAAAATATAAAAAATTAGCCGGGCATGGTGGTGGGTGCCTGTAGTCCCAGCTACTCAGGAGGCTGAGGCAGGAGAATGGCGTGAACCCAGGAGGCGGAGCTTGCAGTGAGCCACGATCATGCCACTGCACTCCAGTCTGGGCGACAGAGTGGGACTCCATCTCAAAAACAACAAAACAAACAAACAAACAAACAAAGAATATATGCTGATGGCTGGGCATGGTGGCTCATGCCTGTAATCCCAGCACTTTGGGAGGCCGAGGCGGGTGTATCATGAGGTCAGGAGTTCAAGACCAGCCTGACCAACATGGTGAAATCCTGTCTCTACTAAAAATACAAAAATTAGCCAGGCATAGTGGCCTGCACCTATAATCCCAGGTATTCAGAAAGCTGAGGCAGGAGAATCACTTGAACCTGGGAGGTGGAGGTTGCAGTGAGCCGAGATTGTGTCATTGCACTCCAGGCTGGGCGACACAGCAAGACTCTGTCTCAAAAACAAGCAAACAGACAAACAATATATATATGCTGATATTTACCTCTTATTGCTGCATTTCTCTATTTGGCTGCATGGGCCTCAATGGAAAAAGAAACATGTTTTAATAAAATATTCTCAATATATGCTTACAAAAAAAGAGAGAGAAATAAATAAGATTACATTCTGAGGTACTGGGGACTCTAACATCTTTGTTAGGGGACACTGTTTAACTGATGACACCAATTAATACAAGCAAAACTTGCAGAGAAAGTCCCAAAGTCATGCCATATCCTCTCGTACTCTTACAGCAGCTGACCTTTGGCCCCTAGAGGCTGACTCTCTATTAAGAGGTGATCTCTCAGAAGTTTCCTCCTTTGTTCTGCTGGACCCTGGGTCAGGCAGTCGAGCCTGAATCCTCAGGTAGATTTAAGTGACCTCTTCAAATTAGACATCCTGGGTCTCATTTTTTTTTTTTATTAGTAAAATGGCAATAATGATGCTTATCCTGCTTATCTTACAAGGCTTCAAATAAGGACCAAATAAGTACTCCATAGTAGCACCTGATGCTCATAAAATGCTTTCTACTTAACCACAATTGCATCTTTTCCTGGTAAGTTTTGTAATTGTTTTTTTATTTGGCATTCAGGTGCACAAAATTGGGTTGAGTGACTCACGGCAAGCCATGGCAAACGTAGTTTTTTTCCGTGCAGATTTCGTCTCATTTTATGTATTTGCTTCATTTCTTTTATGATCATTTCTCATTTTCTATCACCTGTTAGTGGCTCCAGAGACTTCTGACACTACAGGCAATCTTTCTGTTTTTGGAATGGGACTCAACCACTTTCTGTCTCTTCATGGAGTTCCCACAGTTTCTGTGATGGTTTCTGGGATCTTCAATCCTCTCTCTTTTGGGTTGGATTCAGGGAGGGGGCTTGCAGCCCAAGCCAGTGCAACATATGGTCCAACACAACAAAAACTGTATATTACTAATACTAAATTGACTAAATATTACTAACGTCTCTCCCTTATTCCTCAGATCCCAATAAATGAGGAAATTAGAGTGAAGGGAAAATAGGGGTAGGATTGTAAGGGGTAAAATTGGTGTGCAGAAATATCTACTATAAATCCCGTGTCATTTTTAGAGATCCTCTTTGAGCTTCCTGGTAGCTAAAGCAAAAAGCAACCAAAACAAGTGATTGATTATGAAAACGAGCAGCTTGTTCCTTAAGCGAAGCCCACTTTCTTGGCCAAGAGGCCCAAACCTTATATCTCCTATAATCCCCGGTGATATTTGTCCACTAAACACAGCAATGACCGCATAGCATACGTTTTAGAGCAGGCAAATTCCATTTTTGCTTATTTCTTTTTATTTCATTATTTAAATGATGCATGTGATATTCAATATTACATGTCATTAGGGAATTGCAAATTAAAACAACAATGGGATACTGTTATACACCTATTTGAATGACTAGAATCCAAAACACTGACAACACCAAATGCTGACAAGAATGTAGAACAATAGGAATTCTATAGGAATTCTCATTCATTACTAGCGGAAATGGCTGCAAAATGGTATAGCCTCTTTGAAAGACAGTCTAGCTTTTTTTTTTTTCTTTGTAAAACAAAACTAAGCATACTCTTGCCATATGACCCAGCAATTGCACTCTTTGGTATTTTCCCAAGTGAGTTGAAAGGTTGCATCTACAGAAAAATCTGCACATGAATGTTTAGCTCAATTGTGTTCACAATTGCCAAAATCTAGAAGCAACTAAGATGTCCTTCAACAGGTGAGTGGATAAACAAATGTGCTACCTGCAATAACAGAGTATTATTCAGTCACAAAAAGAAATGAGCTATCAGGCCACAAGCAGATATGGAGGAACTTATTAATAAAATGCATATTGCTAACTGCAAGAAGCCAACCTGAAAAAGCTACTTACTGTATGATGCCAGCTACAGTATTTGACATTCTGGGAAAGGTAAAACTATGGAGACAGTACAAAGAACAGTGGTTGCCAGGGGCTTGAGGGGAAGGAGGGAGGACTAGGTGGAGCACTGCGGATTTTTAGGGCAGTGAAACTGTTCTGTATAGTTACTGTGATGATGGACACATGACATTATGCATTTGTCAAAACCCATAGATTGTACAACACAAAGAGTGAATGCTAATGTAAAGTATGGATTTTAGCTAATAATAATATATCAACGTTGGCTCATCAATCGTAACAAGTCAATTACACTAATACAAGATGTCAGAAGAGAAAAGGAGTACATGAGAACTCTTTGTATTTGCCACTCAATTTTTTTTTTGTAAACCTAAAACTGCTCAAAAAATTACATTAATTAGATAAAAAATAAGATGCATGTGACGGTGCTCCTGGAACTGCAAGACACGAGGGCATGGACTCAGCACCCGCAGGCAGGGCCGGTTTCCTTTCTTGCCTTCGTTTCACAGAATCAAGGACCCTGTAGGCTTCCAGGAAGGGCTTCCCGACCCAGCTGCAGTGAAGGAGCCAGGTTTCTCGAGGACAGCAAGCCGGGGGTGGGGGACGCCTGTACAGAAAAAAAGGCGCCCCAGCACCCCATGCTCGGCGCCGCACACACCGGTCTGCTCCCATGCAGGTCCCTTTAACAGCTTTTCATCTCGGGCTTAGTCACCGTCAGGTCAATTTGTTACCTAAAAAGTGGTAAAAGGTGCCACCTTCAGAGAAGTTACTGAAGGCAAACCTCTGCTTGTGTTGCCTAGGTGTTCACTAGAAGTTCCATTCCGTACAGCAGTAAACGGAGACTGGAGACCACGTCCCACCGCGATAGGAGTCAGAGCGAGGATTCAGCCCGGCGCTAAGCCGGCGTTTCCCTTTTCCCTCTGCGCGCTCCGCTGGGTCCGGAGCCTGAGCTCTCCAGGCTCCCCGCCTTTCACCTCCCGGGCCTGGAAGCCCCGCCCCGCGGCCGTTGTCGGCTCCGCCTTTCCCGGTCCTGTCCGCTACTGCAGCTTTTCAGTCCCCTCCGCAAAGCAGAGTGGCTGGGAGCTGTGAGTTTACGTGTACTTTGCGCCAGAACAATGAAAACATAATAAAAAAAATTCTTTCTAGATGTTTGTTGGGAAAAAAAAAAAAAAAAAAAATCCCCAAGTCCCACCTCCAGAAGTGTACAAGCAACAAGAACAGATGTTGTTTAACAGGCTTGTAGGACATTCCTATAAAGTTATAAACATATCTTTCAGAGTTTACTAAAGATAAACAGATACAAGTCACGTTTTTTTAGTTCAAGAGACAACTTGCTGTTTGGAAGCCAAATAAAGATTCCTAATGTGAGATGCACCTGAAAAAGATTAGGAGATCATATCGAGGATATTAAACGTGGGGCCAAGTCTAACATGCTTTCCTTGGATAGTGTATGTCTCAGCAAAACAAAACAAAAACGCAGCTTCCAGCTCCATGCAGGAGACTAGGGGCTGATGGGGACGTGGAGGACATTTCTCCGCACCCCTTCTGTTTTCCCTTCTCTGGTGCAACGTGGGCTAGAGTCAAGAGGACAGCTCTGCTCACTTCCACCCTCCTGGCTTCCCTCAGCCAGCATTTGCTGAGCACTTCCTAAGTGCTGGGCAAATACCAAGTGTCAGGTGCACAGACCTGAAAAGGAGAGCACAGTCTGATTAGAGGAGCAGATGCACAAACCCATACTTGAATACCTCAGCATCCTGAGGTGCTCAATTGTGTGGGCTCTAGAAGCCCGACTGTTAGGGTTCAAATCTCAAGCCTGGCATTACTTGCTGTACGTCCTGGACAAGTTAATTTACTTCTTTTTTTTTTTTTTTTTTTTTTGAGACAGAGTCTCGCTCTGTGGCCCAGGCTGGAGTGCAGTGGCCGGATCTCAGCTCACTGCAAGCTCCGCCTCCCGGGTTTAGGCCATTCTCCTGCCTCAGCCTCCCGAGTAGCTGGGACTACAGGTGCCGCCACCTCGCCCGGCTAGTTTTTCGTATTTTTAGTAGAGACGGGGTTTCACCGTGTTAGCCAGGATGGTCTCGATCTCCTGACCTCGTGATCCGCCCGTCTCGGCCTCCCAAAGTGCTGGGATTACAGGCTTGAGTCACTGCGCCCGGCCGAATTTACTTCTTTGTGCTTGTTTTATCCTCTATAAAATGGAGGTAATAAAAGTACCCGCCTATATACTGTATTGCTCACCCCACCTTTTTTTTATTTTCTTTTTTTGAGACAGAATCTGTCTCTGTTGCCCAGGCTGGAGTGCAGCAGTGTGATCACAGCTCACTGCAGCCTCGACCTCCTGGGCCCAAGCAATCCTGCTGCCTCAGCCTCCCAGGTAGCTGGGACTACTGGCATAGGCCTCCACACCTAGCTAATTTACTTTTATTTCTTGTAGAAATGGGGTCTCACTATGTAGCCCAGGCTGGTCTCAAACTCCTGGGCTCAAGCGATATTCCCACCTTGGCCTCCCAAAGTGATGGGATAACAGGCATGAGCCACTGTGCCTGACCTGTATTGCCTGTTGTATAAAAAATTACCCCAAACTTAATAGCTGAGAATAGCAAACATTCCTAAAGTTGCAGTGCCCATGGGTCAAGGATATGGGTGTGGCTTATGGGTGATCTCTCAGGAAGATGCAATTAAAGTGCTGGAATTGTGGTCATCTCTGGGCTGGATTGGGGAGGGACCTGCTTTCAAGTTCACTCATGAGGACATTGGTGGCCTCAGGTCCTTGCTGGCTATTGGCCAGAGACATCAGGCCTAGGTGCTCACCACATAGGCCTATAGGGCTGCTCACAACTGACAGTTAACTTCTTCCAGAGTGAGGAGAGAGAGAGAGAGAGAGAGATTTAGGAGTCAGTTTTTTACTGTCTAATTTCAGATGTGACATCCCATCACTTCTGCCATTTTCTATTTGTTAGACTGAGTCACCAGGTGCAGCCTGCACTGAAGGGGAGGGGAACGCACAGGGGTGTGAACACTGTTAAGCAGGTCGCAGGGCCACCTAGACGTCTGTCACTGTAGCTCATAGATTATCACGAGGGTTAAATGAGTTCACGTGCAAAAGGAGAACAGTTTCTCCTCATTTCCACTTCAAGGCTCTTATCACCACATTGAGCTGCTCAGATGATTAGAATGCTTCCTCCACCTCAAAACACACAGGCACATGAGCACATGCAGACACTGCCCATCTTTCTGTCCTTCTTTCTCTTATTTCCTGTCTGTCTCCCTGTGATAGTTTGTAAGCTTCCGGTGGTATGGATTTTTGTCTGTTGTCTCACACCTAGAAACAGTGCCTGGCACATAGCATTTTCTCTGATCAATAGATACTAAATTAAACAATGGAGCTAACCTGTACCTCCACTGGGAGAAGCAGTATTGGAATCATATGATCTCATGATTGCAACAGCGATCCTATATTCCCATTTGCCTTTCCACTTCATCTCTGTAATGCACACTGTCCTTTGTGTTGGACCATCTCCAGCATCTACAAGTGTTCCTGCATGTTGGTCAGAGCTCACGACCACATTTAGTATCAGAACATTTCCTATTTTGTCTAGCTCAGTTCCTTCCCTCTGCAGTAGAGCAGGGATATTTGGATGGCTTGGGGTCAGAAGGCTGATCTGATGTGGCACACAGGGACTGGCACTCATCATGTGAAAGGTGGCTGTATGCCTTCAGTCCTGCGACCCTGATCTGCCTAATTCTGCCCTTATTAGAAAGTGGCCACCCTGCTGGATTTGTTACTGAGCCTTTTGTGATCTACCTTGGTGCTGTGGGAGAAGCTGAGAGGCCTGGAGAAGAACTAGGGAGTGGGCTTAGAAGAACTAGGGAGTACCTGAGCCTGCAGCTGAGCCTGGCTTTGACTTGCAATTCTTGCAGTTGGTCAGGGTTGCCAAAACTTTAATGTGATCCAGTTCACCTGGAAGATCTTATTAAAGTTCAGCTTTGGTTTTAATAGTGTGGAGTGGAGGTCTGGAATCTTGCCTTTCTGACAAGCTCCCGGGCATTGCTAAGGTAGCTAGTTCTTGGACCACACTTTTAGTAGCAGCAAGGAATCAGGCAATGGGTCCTTCTTCAGTAGTTCTTCCATGCATAGATCTCAAAAAGTCAGGATTTCCACATTTTGTGTGGATTCCAGCTGGGCAGGGAAGGAAAAGGAAGCCAAAAGATGCAGAATCCAATGCAACTGGAGGCAGGGAGTAGAAGTGTAGGAAGACAAGAAGGACGCTTAGATGAGGTATAATGAAAAAGAGCCCTTCAGGTGGACCCACTCCAGAAGACTGGAGAGCAGGGGTTTTAGGTTGACTGGAACAAGAGATTGGGGTCCAGGTAGCAAAGGGCTTTGAGTGCCAGGCCTTGGATTTGGTTCTGAGGTCTGGGCTTTCCAAATTCAAATGCCTATGGGGTCAATATGTGGCAATAAGGAGCAGCGGAGCCTATGGCTAGTCATGTGTATTTGAAAGGTCTGTTCCTATTCAGCTTCAGGTGGTCATTGGATTGCAGGTCATCTATAGCCAGATCTTCTAATTTCTGAAGCAAAGTCCCATATCTGGGATTTGATGTGATATATTCCAATTTTTAGAAGCTATCAAGTCAAACATACCTTATTTGCATCCATGTCTGGCTTGAGAGCACCCAGTTATGATGTAGACTGAGGCAGAAAACAACCAGTGAAGCTTTGGGCCAGGAAGGTGTCTCCTGGAGGAAACCAGCTCATGGACAATGTTCGTGACTGTTGACAGCCTTGGTCAGGAGAAGCTGTGTTTCTGGATGCCATGCTTTTCTACCTGTGACCTCAAAGTCTTCTTAAGCAGCCATACATCTGGGGAAGAGGTGTTCTGAGGACCAAGGGAAGGTGTTCACCTGTGGTCCAGAGAAGCTTGGAGAAAACCACCTGCTTTAAACATAAGAACCAAATGTGCTTCTGCCTCTTCTGTCATGCCCCTGAGACTTGGCACCATGTCCTGGCCACCTCCAGCATTGTTAGAGGGCATGATACAATCTGAGGTTATGTAGCAAAGTGAGGTCAGAGGAATGTTTGTTTAAATTTCAATGTCATCATTTTCTAGCTTGTTGACCATTGACAAGTTAGCTAATCTCTTTTGCTTCAGTTTTCCTTGTTTACAAAATAGCTGTTGGTAATTCTACCTATCCCAACTGAGATATCAAATGATATCTCATTTGATTACATTTGATTCTGAATCTATTATCTCAGCTGATAATAGTATGGATAATATAGATACTATATTACTCCTACACTTCTACGCCCTGCCTCCAATTACATTTATTGATAGTATCTATATTATCTCAGTTGAGAATCTCAGTTGAGAATCAACTGAGATAATATAGAGAAATATACCTTCTACCAAACAGGGCACATCAAGCCCTGATTCTCAACTGAGATAATATAGAGAAACACCATAAGACCTTACACAGACTAAATACTCAGTTAGTAATGTTTATTATTATTATTATCCAGTTTGGAGGCAACAGAAGATTAGCTTTGGAATGGTTATTAGGGATCATTCAACCTCCACACCTTACAGAGAAGGAAACAGGCTCAGACCAGGTGGGCAACTTGCCCAAGTTTGCATGGTAAGGTTGAGTCAGCTGAAATCCACCATCTGCACATCTGCTAGGTCACATGCTTCTCCCTAGCAGTGACTGCATGGCCTGGCACATGGAATATTTGTAGAATGAATGAATGGACCAGTAATCATGGAAGAACCAGCTGTTCCTCTCATTTCTTCTTCATTGTTGTTAACATTACACCCTTGATTCATTTAAAACACATGGGGACAATGGGGTCATGTATATAAGATTCAGGGATTTTTCGATTTAGAAATGGTGAAGAATTTACATAGTATTGGAGTTTATTATTATTGTCTCTCCAGGAAACTTTCCTCCCTTCCTCCATTTTCTTCCTGCCTCTTTCCCTTCCTTCCTCCCTCTTTCCCCCTCTTCTCTCCTTCCCTCTGCTTCTTCCTTTCCTCTCTCTCTCCCTTTCTTTTTTCCTCTCTCCCTCTTGTCTTCTCCCCAACCTTCCTTCCGTTCCCTTTTCCTCTTATCAATCTGTCAGTCATTCTTTGATTCAACCTGTTTTTGTTAGGTATCTACTATACATCAGGTTCTCAGGCACTGTGCTAGACCCTGGGGATAAAAAAGTTGAGCAAACCCATCTTGGCTAGTCCTTCCTGGAGCTTACGATCTAGCAAAGGAAACCCCTAATAATCACATAATCTCATTAATTCATCAATGTTTTGAAAGGCACCATAGGGCTGCTATAGGGATGTAGGTGTGTGGCAGGGGTTGAGGGATAGTCAGGGGCTGTCAAGAAGGTTCTTCTTGAGGACATGGCATTGGTGCTGACAGCTGAAGGACAAGCAGGGGCTCACAGGGTAAAGTCCAGGTGGAGGGTGACATGCCTAAAACAAGGGAACAGGATATGCAAAGTCCCTGAGTAAATGCATGAAAGCAGCTGGGCCCCAGAGACAGGGGCTAGAATGAGGCAAGTGCTCCTTTTTCCTTTTTTTTTTTTTTGAGGCAGAGTCTCGCTGTGTTGCCGAGGCTGGAGTACAGTGGCACGATCTCAGCTCGCTGCAACTTCCACCTCCAGGGTTCAAGCGATTCTTGTGTCTCAACCTCCCAAGTAGCTGGGGCTGCAGGCATGTACCACCATGTCCAGCTAAATTTTCTTGCATTATTAGTAGAGATGGGATTTCACAGTGTTGGCTAGGCTGGTCTCAAACTCCTGACCTCAGGTGATCCACCCACTTTGGCTTCCCGAAATACTGGAATTACAGACTTGAGCCACTGTGCCCTGCCTCAGTAGGGTTTTTGATTTGAATGCATTGGGAACCATTACAGATTTTTAAGCAGATCAGCATTGTAAAAAGATGATTCTGGCTGTGTGTAGGGGAGGGACCTCCACAGGGCCAGGGCGGAAGCAGGGACGGGAGACTAATGCAGTGCATGGGTCAGGGGTGTGGGTGGATTGGAGAGAAATTTGGGAGGTAAGTGTCAGGATATAGGCAGCAGTTGTTAAATGATTGTAAATGCTTAGAGGATTTGCTCCCCCAAGTGAGAAAATCCCCAGACGCAGGAGACAGCTGCTCTGCTTCCACCAAACAGGGCACATCAAGCCCTAAGCACGGGCCTTGGAAAGCCACTATCTATGTGCAAACACAGATTTTCCATAAATACTCAATCACTAAGGATTTATTGAATGCTCATTGTGGGCCCAGTGCTGGCTAGGGCCTACGGGGCACTTTCTTATACTAACATAGGTATGGGATGAATTCTGAGTCTTCTTTCTGCAGGAGTAGCTGGACACTGCATCTATTGCACCAGATATTGGGAGAAGCAGGGCAGATGCTTCATGCTTTCAGAGGTTTCCAAAGATGGCCAGGTTGCTGCAGCCATAAAGATATCCAGGGTGACTGTGGACAAAGGAGATTATGTTGTTCTTCACAAGTGTGTAATCTATCCAGTCAATATTAAGGTGCAGTAAAATTGGATTTTTCATCTAAATGACGTCAAACATCTACATGCAAATAGTGGGATCCTTAGATATTTTCAAATAGAAGAATTATTTGGAAGTATTGGGAAATCATGTAGCTTACAAACTGAATTTTCCAGATTTTAGCCAGATGGCAGGGTTTTGAGACCTCCGATTTAGCTCTTATCTGCGCAGGTATTCTGAAAACCTAGAGTAGGATCTTCTCTTTAGGCAGCCAATTGGGATTGCTGAAATGATACAAAACACATTTTTTTTGACTTGCTTAACTGCCGGTGTTTTGGCTACATTAGTTGCATCAAGCTGCCTGTCCTCACTGTGTCCTAGGAGCCTAGTTCTTTGGAGAATGAGGAGTCTGACCAGCTCTTCCGGTTCTGGTTTTCTTTTTTTTTTTTTTTCTTTTTTTTTTTTTTTTTGAGACAGAGTCTCACTCTGTCACCCAGGCTGGAGTGCAGTGGCCGGATCTCAGCTCACTGCAAGCTCCGCCCCCCGGGTTTATGCCATTCTCCTGCCTCAGCCTCCCGAGTAGCTGGGACTACAGGCGCCGCCACCTCGCCTGGCTAATTTTTTGTATTTTTAGTAGAGACGGGGTTTCACCGGGTTAGCCAGGATGGTCTCGATCTCCTGACCTTGTGATCTGCCCGTCTCGGCCTCCCAAAGTGCTGGGATTACAGGCTTGAGCCACCGCGCCCGGCCCCAGTTCTGGTTTTCATCCTGCCCTCATTATCCTCCACTGGAAAGAGGTGAAGGGAAGGCTCTGAAGAGGAAAAGAAATGACAGTTTCTGAGTGTTTTAAGTAGAAGTGCTAAACACTGGGCACTCTTCTTCTGAGGTTGGCAGATAAGAGGTGAAGTTGCCAGTAATTTGTTGGTTTGATATCACTTATTTTGAAAAGTACATTCCCTGCTTCCAACAGAAATTTTGAGCATTTCTTATCCCCCCTATATATTCCAGCAAATTCACAAAGCTGCAAATACCACCGCCCCAGATAACTAGGCAAGTAGTGTATCTGTGGCAGAACAAACAGAGAAAGAAATGAATTGTCTGCAAAAAAAAGAATGGGTTTCTATGAAGATGCTTATGCACAGATTTATAAGTTCATAAAAATGCCACATTTAGAATATTCATCTTAATGCAGAGCTATTTCCTTTTATGGAAAATAATTCTTAATAAAAATTCCATCAACCTTAGTAAACCTTTCGATTTAAGTATTTCTTTTGTTTCTTGCACGAGAGGAGATTTTTTTTCTTAGTTAGGACTTGCTGGTATATTTGTTCCCCTGTTAGAGGAGAAGACTTTGCCGCTGACACCTTTAATATGGGGGGAAAAACAGAAGAAGGACCCTCGCCCTTCTGATTTGTTTTCTTGAGCTTATAATTTTAAAATATCTTCTTACAGGGACCCTTCTACGTGAACTGTCAATCAAGTAGAAGTCAAGCAAAGGGACCTTGCTGCCTGCGACGTCTGCCTCCCTCTGTGAAATCACAACAATGCAACCAGGAATAGCTGGTAAAAGTCCCAGTCTTAAATGCAGTGGTGTAATTTCCTATGATAAATAGGTTGGACAAATGCTAATCAAAATTACTTTCTGGTTCTACCTTATTCGGCAAGACAAATTCGGATGACAAGGCCCCAGAGGCAGGGATTTGCTTTAATTTGCAGATGTCTTTGCTCACATCTGTTTGACCACATTGGCAGCCACCCCCGCCTAATTCTGTGCACCTGGGTGGGGCATGGGCCCATCTGTCCTGGCACCATGGCCTTTTCATCTGCAGACCTGCCTCCGTAGCCCGAGCACCATTTACCTCATTCATTGCCGGAAGTTACTGTTTCACATGCTTCAAATTTACATTCCAGAAAGCAAAAGGGCTTCCAATGATTTGAAGACAGTGATGCTGACAGTATGCATTATTACCGCTCTCATCTCTAGGACCTCCCACTTTTTTCAGCAGGCTGGTGGGCACATGTGGTCTATGTGGTCAAACAGGCAAGAAGATGTAAGGAAATCTTTTTTTTTTTTTTTTAACTTAGATAATTTCCTTTTAAAACTTGGATACTTGGACCACAAGAGAAAATCTCAAGAGACTTTGACTTGAGGCACCATTTCCACATGGGTTGAAGGATTTCAGGAAGAGTCCCAAGTTGAGCAGCCAGATCTGCTAAGAGGATGTCACTGCTGTTTCTGGACCCAGGGAAATGACATCAGGGAAAAGGGAAGGTAAGTTTCGTTTGTGTGAAATGGCAAACACGTGAGCAGGGATTTGGAAGCTCAGACCACACCACAGGCGGGCTTCAGTGTTTGACACCTTCTGTTTTTATTGCTTTGTGAGACTGACCAATTAAAACAACCCAGAGGCCACGTTTATGAATATCTCTCTGATGGGACCAACTTCCCTTGGTGTGAGCCTCGCACAGTGGCTATGTATGGACAGCATCTGAGTAGGAAATTTTGCCCTGGAGTGAGCGGGATTCCACAGAGTGGGTGTCTCTCCCCCTCCTAGGTCTTAACCTTTCATAGCGAGACAGACAACCAGGAAAGTAGGAAATCGAAACAAGCTATGTTTAGCCGAATTTTACATACCATAATCTCTTTACCATGGTCAAGCAAGGCAGGAATGCTCAGGCCAATCGGTTCTGGCTCAAATCCATTCCAGAGGGGAGTGATTTACAACTTAGCACCATCCTTGTCTCTTCCGAGAGTGAAGTTAAATGACCCAAGAATAGCATTAGTCTGCATCAGGTCTCGCGAGAACAGTCTTCTTAAGGGTGGTCATGGGCATGGGTTTTCACCTGTAGAAACTCAAGCCCAGACACCCCTCCAAAGCCCTCGTAAGGGTCAAGCAGCATTCCTATTTTAAGAGACCGACAGTGTGGTGAGTTGCGAGGTCTTAGGGAAGAGTGGAGTCTGGCCCAGAGGCCCTTTGTTGATTCCTCTCCAGTGAATCTTAAGTTGTCCCAGGCCAGTGGTACACATGCTTATGTGTTTCAGCCTCCTCCCCACTTCATGTCCCAAGAAAAGGCCCTTCTGTCTCATGTTTGATACAAAAAGATTGCAAGGTGTTAGAAGGCAGGTTGAATGGGTAACCCAGGGCAAAGAAAGAAACAGGGCAGAGGTTTGTCACTTCAATGGTTAAAATATCTTAATGTAAAGATGAGCCCCTCAAAATAGTCTGGGAGGGCCCCAAAAAACCACCCGACGGAGCTTATAAATAGATGAGCGAGATGTTGAAATTATTTTAAGACAGATGCCTTTTAAAACTGTATTCAGAACACCTTTTGGGACTCCTAGTTGCACAGTTCCTCAAGCAGGAGGTATTTCATTTTCGCAACATCTGGAACTGTCAAAGAGGTAGCGCTGCAGACCTCAACAGATGCAGACACTTCTACATAAAAGTGCACCAACAAATCATGGCCGTAATTGCAGAACAACACGAGTGTTTCACAGGCATCTATGGAGAAAACGGTGCTCTGGCAGGGAGGAAAACTTACTGTAATCCCCAGCCCCCTCCACTTTTATTGCTGAATCACTCCTTTAAGCAACTTTTCCACAGTTCTCCACCAAGAGGCTAACAATTGCAAGCAAGTTTATTTTCTTGGCTTGTAATCAGGAGATGACGGACAAGAAGGTCTTTTTTTCCCCTTTGGGGTAAAAATTTTTTTATCCTACAAATCTGTAGCCTTTACTCGGTTGGGTAAATTTGTGATGTTGCTCAAAGTAATCTCTTGAGCTTGGTTTGGTTGTTCAGGTGAGGGGGAAGCGATAGCCATTTGTTACATGAAGGGGGCCAGTGTGTTCCCCAGATTGCCTTCCTGTGATGGGTAAAGCCATGTGGCAAAGTCAGACCTACACGGCTGGGATGCCCTGTAGAACCAGAACCCTGAGTACTCAGCCTTCCATTACAACTCAGAACAAAACTGATGATATTTTGATTTGTCATTTCAGAGGCAGAGGCTCAAATGTACTTTAGAAACCTGTGGCCCGATGCATCGCTTGAAAATTTTTATGCAGCTGCGGGCTGGAGTGCTGTGGGAGAAATAAAAGTGGGAGGAATGTCACAAAGGACCATGTTAGAACTTAACACAACTGTTCTATAAATTATGGTGATGAAACAAATACTGCTGATACTGATGATAATGATAAATGCTTTAATCAGTTTTACTAAAGCACTTTAAATCTTGTGGGACAGATGGGAGAATAAAACTTCTTGTTGGAACCTTGAGATTTATAAGAAACTCCTTGGTTAACATTGTAAGGAAGGCAGAGTCTTTCAGGGTGAAGAGGAGAAGCTGGTGTGATAATCAAATTTCCATCATCATCATCACTGTTTTAGCCCTGCTTTAATGGCAAATCAACACTCAACCTGGTTGTTAAACACATCCTTTCACTTAATCTCCCAGTCGGTGAAGTGCTGCTCCCTGGATCTTGAGCAATGTGGGCTGCCTGACCCACGTCAGGGCCAAGAAAACTGGCGGGCATGGTCAGGGATGGAAGCAGGTGGCAGTTATTTCAGGGGTCAAGTGTTTAAACATCTGGTGCTTCCCCGAAGCCAGCTTTGGCTCGGACACCTCCGCTCAGGCAGGAGAAGCAGGGAGTCAGGGCTGCGGATCTTTGCCTCTGAGCCCTCTATTTGTTTTCCCTCTGCTTCCTGGGGAAGAATGCCCGAATGAGAACATGCAACTGCACAACTTCTACCACCCTGTGGTAACTTTATGCCATGACACACACTCCCTCTACTGGGACGTTCTTTCCATCCTTGTGAGAAACACCCCCACGGCTCCTGGTTGCCCCCTTTAATCCCCCAGTTCCAGGGGCATCTTTGGAAGAGCTTTGGAGGCCAACTCAAATGTGTATTCTCAGCTTTTGAAAGATCTCAGAATCACCAGTGCTAGGACTCTTGTATTCACTGGGGGTGAACAATGATTAACATATTGAGTGGTAGAGTAATAACCACAAGACAAAACCAGCACAGGCTTCAGCCACAGCCAAAGGCGATGCCCCAAGTCCAACTCTCACTGAGGGCCCGGGGGCTCAGAAAGGGAAGTGGCCTGTTCACCAAAGCTGACAAAAACATTCACAGTGTTTGCATTTTCTCCCAGCCTCTACATCTCCCAAATGGTTCCTTTTCCACAGCATGCCCCCACCCCCAATTTTATACATAGCAGATGGCCTTCAAACAAATCAAGGAGCAGAAGCTGCAAAAGGCTTAAAAAAAAAAAAAGACAGTGAAACTCATATATTTCTTCAAACGATGAGATGAACTACAGATGTTTGCTGAAGGGTGACGGTGCTGCCTACAACTTAAGACTTGACTTAAGAGTCCACTTATGTTTAGCGTTGGACAAGCCCAGTAGATGTCATGGTGTGATTTATGGAGGTTGTTTGTGAGATTTTATGTTACTGGGGACGTGGCAATGAAAATACCCTGCCATTCTGCCTACAAGCATCTTTCTCTGTGGACCCAGGTGGGGAGTCTATGATGGAAACCGTGTGCCAGCCAGCAACCTGGCCTGCATCTATGCCATCCACAGTTCAGCCCATGGGTCCCCGATTGCCCTGCATTCTGAACAATATGTCCCTTGCTCCTGGGCCTCTTTCCCTCCTCTTTCATAGAGTTCTTGGTCCTTGCCAATGTCCTATTCTTACCTGACACCTGCAGTCAGATTAGTCTCAAATCAAGCTTGACAAAGTTGCTAAAAGAGAAACAGTTGTCCGGGCCGGGCGCAGTGGCTCAAGCCTGTAATCCCAGCACTTTGGGAGGCCGAGACGGGCGGATCACGAGGTCAGGAGATCGAGACCATCCTGGCTAACACGGTGAAACCCCGTCTCTACTAAAAATACAAAAAAAAAAAACTAGCCGGGCGAGGTGGCGGGCGCCTGTAGTCCCAGCTACTCCAGAGGCTGAGGCAGGAGAATGGCATAAACCCGGGAGGCAGAGCTTGCAGTGAGCTGAGATCCGGCCACTGCACTCCAGTCTGGGCGACAGAGCGAGACTCTGCCTCAAAAAAAAAAAAGAGAGAAACAGTTGTCTGTTGCAGGATCCAGCTGCATATAGAAAACAGCTGCTTGCTAGGTCTGTTTTTTGAAAAGGAAGAATAGAATCACTGCAAAGAGTTTAAAAATGAACATAAAGCCTATCTCAAATAAGCCAGCAGAAGCCTGTAATTAACACAAGGGTTAAGTGTCTGTATTTCTATTAAATGCTTCTTTTTCAGGACTTGTTGTAACTTGGTCATAAATATTTATTACAAACTGAAACTGAGGATATAAGACCTTAGCTGAATGCTGTTTCCCCCCTCACTTCTTTGCTTTCCAAAGCTGATTCTTAACAATGCAGAGCGTGATGTGTTTTGGACACACACACCTACTCCAAAATGCAAGCCAATGTATGCATCTGTGCAGAGGCAGACACCTACCCTCATCACAGCACATGAGCACACCGCCCTTCCCTAGATGCTCAAGGGGTGAGTTTAAGGCAGAGGCTGCTGAGTCTTGGGCAGAAGCAGCAGGAGAAGGCCCCATCCTCTGGCTTCTGGAGCAGAAATGTGGGGAGCCTTTGAAGTTGCCACAATTCAGGTGGAAGCCCTTCAGAGTAGCCCTAAGAGGAAGTCATTCGTTTTCAAAGGGGAAAATTCCTTAGGACCCTGGTGTTTCCACTGAAACAAGTTTTAGTTACTCCCCAGAGGAGCAGGGACCAGCTGCGTTCCATCTCCACGAGGTTGTGAAGAGAGAAAATGGGCCGCCTGCACTACAGCATGAGAGCCATCAGTTAGACAGAAAGAAGCATGGCGAGACAGGCAAGGCCCTCCAGAGAAAGCCAGGAAGACAGTGAGTGGCTTTCAAAATCGATGTGGTGCATTCAGAGGCGGGAAGATGGACAATATTACTTTCCCAGAAAGTGTCCCAAAACTTTCTCTTTTGTTGGCATGTCGAAAATAGCAAGCCATTGCCTCTTCCCCCAGCCACTGGGTCTGCTGGCAAGAGGTAAATTTGCAGAACTCACAGAATTAAAGCCAGAGAGGACCCTTGTAACTCATTTTCTCTTCCTTACCAGCTTCACACAGAACCATACCCAAAAGCTTCCACGGACACAAGAATCTTGCTTATTTTTAAATACTTTGAATTACCTGGTAGTGGACTTTTTTTTTTTTTTAGCTTCTCTGTCCCTTTATAATTTAATTTAATTTTTTTGTGACAGAGTCTTGCTCTGTTGCCAGGCTGAAGTGCAGTGGCAGGATCTCTGCTCACTGCAACCTCCGATTCCCTGGTTCAAGTGATTCTCCTGCCTCAGCCTCCCGAGTAGCTAGGATTACAGGCACGTGCCACCACACCCAGCTAATTTTTGTATTTTTAGTAGACATGGGGTTTCACCATGTTGGCCAGGAGGGTCTCGATCTCCTGACCTCGTGATCTGCCCACCTCAGCCTCCCAAAGTGCTGGGATTACAAGAGTGAGCCACTGTGCCCAGCCTCTATTCCTTAAAAAAAAAAAAAAAAGTGAATAAATAGTAGGTGTAATTATGGGGTACATGAGATATTTTGATACAGGCATATAATGCATAATAATCACAACAGGGCAAATGGGGTATCCATCACCTCAAGCATTTGTAATTTCATCGTGTGACAAACATTCCAATTATACCTTTTCGTTATTTAAAAATGTACAATAAATTATTGTTGACTGTAATTACCCTGTTGTGCTATAAAATACTGGATCTTATTCATTCTACCTAATTGTATTTTTGCACACTTTAACCATCTCTACTTCCCCCTGACTTTCCACTTCCAACTCCCCTCCCCAGCCTCTGGTAACCATCATTCTACTTTCTATCTCCATGAACTCAATTGTTTTAATTTCTAGCTCCCACAAGTGAATGCGAACAGGTGAAGTTTATCTTTCTGTCCCTGGCTTATTTCACTTAACATAATGTCCTATAGTTCCATCCGTGTTGTTGTTATTATTTTTATGCCAGTATCATGCTGCTTTGGTTACTATGCCTCTGTAGTATAACTTGAAGTCGGGTAGTTTGATTTCTCCAGTTTAGTCCTTTTTGCTCAGGATGGCTTTGGCTGTTCTTAGTCTTTTGTAGTTTCATATAAATTTTAGGATTGCTTTTTTTTGGGGGGGGGGGGAGAATGTCATTGGTATTTTGAGAGGGATTGCATGGAATCTGTAGATTGTTTTCAGTAGTATGAACATTTTAGCAATATTGATTCTTCCAATCCTTGAACATCTTTCCACCTTTTTGGTGTCCTCTTCAATTTCTTGCATCAATTTTTAATAGTTTTCATTGCAGGGATCTTTCACTTATTTGGTTAATTCCTAAGTGTTTTATTTTATTTGTAGCTATTGTAAATTATATTACTTTCTTGATTTCTTTTTCAGGTTGTTCACTGTTGGCATATGGTAATGATACTGATTTTTGTACGTTGATTTTGTATCCTACGACTTTACTGAATTTATCAGTTCTAATAGTTTTTTTGGTGGAGTTTTTAGGGTTTTCCAAATATAAGATGATATATCATCTATAAACAAGAATAATTTGACTTCTTCCTTCCTAATGTGGATGTGCTTTTTTTCTTTCTATTTTCTGATTGCTCTCCCAGTACAATGTTGAATAGCAGTGGTGAAAGTGAGCATCCTTGTCTTGTTCCAGATCTTAGTGGAAAGGCATTACATTTTCCCCATTCAGTATACTAATTGTGGGTGTGTCATATATGGCTTTTATTGCGTTGAGGTATGTTTCCGCTACACCAAGTTTTTTGAAGGTTTTTATCATGATGGGATGTTGAAGTTTATCAAATGCTTTTTTTGGCATCAGTTGAAATGATTATATGATTTTTGTTCTTCGTTTTGTTGATAGGATGGAGCATATCAATTGATTTGTGTATGTTGAACCATCCTTGCTTCCCTGGGATAAATTCTATTTAGTCATGATCAATAATCTTGTTAATGTGTTGTTGAATTCAGTTTGCTAGTATTTTGTTGAGAGTTTGTGCATCAATGTTTATCAGGGCTATTGACCTGTTGTTTTCTTTTTTGATGTGTGTTTGTCTGGTTTTGGTATCAGGGTAATACTGGCCTCATAGAAAGAGTTTGGAAGTATTTCATTCCCCTCTATTTTTCAGAATAGTTTGAGTAGAATTGATACTAGTTCTTCTTTAAATGTTTGGTAAGATTCAGCAGTGAAGCTATTGAGTACTAGGCTTTTCTTTGCTGAGAGATTTTTTTATTATGGCTTCAGTCTCATTGTATGTGATTTGTCTCTTCAGGTTTTGGATTTCTTCATGGTTCAGTCTTGGTAGGTTGTGTGTATTTGACTTCTCTATCTCTTAATCTCTTTCCTTTGTGTGAGAGTTTGCCATCCTGTAAATCAGAGTTGGGGGTAGAAAATTTCTCTCGTGGCTGAGGCTGAAAGTCTGGTTCTTGCCTTTCCACCATCCATCCTCCCTGTGCGGGCGGGACCCTGAGCCCTCATGCTGTAGCCAAAGTTTGTCTCTACTTTATTCTGGTGTCAGGCCCATGGAAGGAGAGTTCAGGTGAAGGATGTGTATTGTGCGGTTTGGTCCAATGACATGATTTGGGGAGGTGATGATAGGACAGATAATACCAGAGTGTCAATGTGTTCTGTTGCATTAATATTGGGTTCAGGTTTGTGGGTAGGTGGATGCTGAGTAGTTTTCCCAATAATGAACTTGTAGACAGACCAGATAATAAAAGCCTGAGCAAAGCCAGCAACACTTTGTCTTATGACACCACATTGTTGGCTTTACAGTCAGAGGTAGAATCAGATCCTGGCTGAGTAATCTTGGGTAAGATTCTTATCTTCTCTGAGCCTCAGTTTCCTCATCTTCAAGTGAAGACTGTGAGACCTCGCAGGATCGTTGTGAGGATCAAATGAGGAGGGAGAGAGAGTGCACAGGCACAGTGCATGGCACATAATTGGTCCTCAAAAAATATGATTATAAATGTCCTGCAATCTAGAAGGAAATCCAGAGGAAGGAAAAGATATGGATTAAGATTCGTGAGGAACATGTGAGTATAGTGGAGTGCTGCACCATAACAACCACAACAGATCCTCAAATGGCAAATGAATGTATCTCAAAGAGCGTATTTCTCCCCAGTTATCCCATTCACAGAACCTAATGTTGGATCTTGGGTAACAGAGGTGTGCTTGTTATTCTTCATTCATGTATCCACCCCTAGATGCATCCCCTGCCCTTTTCTGCCCATCATCCCAGGGACACAGTGTATGCTAACGCATACACAGCCTCTCCCTGCTTTCTTGCTCTCTTGCTTCTGTCTGGGTTTGGCCAATTCCAGCCTGGATCCAGCCTTCCAACTCTCATCAGGTTCTGAGAACACTACGCCCTTCAGGCCAAGAATGGCTATAGCTTCCTGCCATTGCTAATCCCTAGGGCCTCAATTTCCTGTGGTGGTTCCTTGAGCCCTAGCCACACTTCTGTGAATTGTCTCTTTATTAAAGTCTCTTTGGAATCCCATCTGAGTGTGCTTTCTTTTTCCTGCTAGGAGAATGAATGAGAGTACGAGTGAAAGCAGGTAGAGTGAATCCAGGGAGACTTCCCGAAGGACGGGGTCTCTTGCCCAAGGTTTTGAAGGAGGACTGCAATAGTTTGGTGGAGACGTAACATAGAAGGCTGGTGTTCTTGTCTGGGAGCCTGGAGTCAACAAATGCTTGGAAGTCAGCATCCGCATGAACTCTTCATGGGGTATGGCGAAAGTTTTTACCAGCAAGACATCACTGCAGTCAGAAAGGGAGAGAAAAACAATGCTAAACACAGAAAACAGCTGTCATTTATTTATGGAGTGCCTACTATGTAACAAGCATTCACAACAGTGTGATGGATATTATTTTCATGATTTTACAACTAAGAAATGGGGGCTGTGAAAGTGTAAGCAACTTGTCCAAGGTCACAGTATGTGGTAGAGTTGGGATTTGTAAATTCTGCTTGGGGGCAAAGCAAGGCCGCCCAACTGTTTGGATTTGCTGGAGACTCAGAGGTTTCCCAGGATACAGACATTTCACTGCTGAGTTTGAGTTCATGGCAGGGTCTATTGAGTGGCAGTAGAGAGTTAATGAAAGTGGGCGCCAATAGTCATCCTTGCAGTAAAGAAAGTTCATTTTCCTACTTCAAAAGACCCATTGAAAGAGATTGGTAAGAGTGGAAGTCCACGAGAGAGACAGAGAGGAAAACAGGAACTATAGACACTCTCAATCATTCTGTACAGCAGCAAAAGGGTGGCATAGTCAATCCAAAAAGCAAACACTTCAACAATATTCCCACTTGTCTTTGGAATGTGATATCATTCTTCCCTCTGCCAGACTTACCTCTGTAATTCTCTTTTGGCTCCAACTAGTAATAAATGGAGAGTGCATTCTTCAAGCACAAGGAACCATGCATACAGGAGAGCAGAGAAGAGAAAAGATGGTGTCCAGATTCTCTGGACAGTGAAAGAGAGTGATGCCTCAAGATGAGCAGAGCCCAGCTTCAGCAGTCTTTGAAGTCTAAAAATTATCTTTTTTATTTATGACTAATAACTCCCAGTTTCATTAACTGCGCTGCCACCAAACAGACCCTGCCATGCACTCAAAGTCAACAGGTAAGGGTGCAATGGATGGTGTTGTCTGTGCAGCTCTAGGGTATTCCAGACTCAGCAAATCCCCAGTAACAGCAACAGCAATGAAGCTGCCACTTATGGAGTTCCTGATGCCTTTGCTTCAGATATTTCATAGACATTTTAAATGCTTAGAACTGAACA
Organism: Piliocolobus tephrosceles; assembly: GCF_002776525.5. Lineage (NCBI taxonomy): Eukaryota > Metazoa > Chordata > Mammalia > Primates > Cercopithecidae > Piliocolobus > Piliocolobus tephrosceles. The sequence goes on along the minus strand of NC_045444.1, from coordinate 855,719 downwards.
ACTTTTCAGAGTAGGTGATATTAATCTCATTTTCAAGATGAGAAAAGTGAGGAAGAAAGAAGTTAAAAAAGTTCTTCAGGGACCTCTGGTGTAAAATGGCAGATCTGGGTTTCACAATGACCTTCCTCTGGTGTCTAAGCCTGGACCAGGCTACAGCTGCAAAGGCACTGGGTGCCCACTGCTCTGATATTGGTTAGTTGCATTCAGTAAACATGCATGGGGCCCTGGCATGGTCCACCACCAGGAGGTGGGTTCACCGAGTTGTTCTTGAAGAATGCAGGCGGGTTTTTAAATGTTCCCTTCCACTTCCCTGATAACTGCTGAACGTTTCTCCAACTTCTGTGTATTTGCACATGCTATGCCCACTGCTGTAATGCCTTTCTCTCATTTGACCATCTGGGTAGCTTCTCCCCGTCGTTCAAGACTCGGCTTTAGCTGAGTGTGGTAGGCCTTCCTCAGCTGCAGTGGATTTTCCAGCACACGCTCCTGTGAACCATTCCTGTGGACTCAGTCGGATGCTTTCTCTATTTTGGTGCAGTTTTTACCAGTCAGTGCTAAGACTAGGTGCTACTCTCGGCGTGCTCCTCATTAAAGGTAGTGATATAGGAGAAAAGAGAGACAGAGGAATCACTGTAGTTTGCACAGGCATGGCTGCATCTCATTTTATCAGTCTCCTGAGGTTTCATTAAAGGGAGCTTACGGGCAAGGAGAGTTTAGATTCAAGCTTAGCTAGGGAAAGTCTTTTACACAAGATATCTTCTCTGAAGAAGGATTCGAGCTCTATGAGTAAGGATAGTCAAATCTGCATTGAACAGTTGATTAACAAATCATTTCTGTCCAGCTCAAAGTGGGTCATTTGCTGGTTTAGGGTGGAGTTTCTCCTGCAGTGAGTGAAGTTGGCACTCTGGAGCAGGGTGGGAGGAGCTGGAAGACAGGACACCTGCCACATGCTGCCACTTACCAGCTGAGCCAGTCCCTGGGTTTCAGCATCTCTAGGATGGCAATGGTGAGTAGTCCTTGCCAGCCTTCCCTGTAGAGCTGCTACAGATTGAGTGAGGCTCACACACAGTTTTCAAGTGTAAATGAACACATTCTCACTTTAGTGGTTAAAATGGAAGCTGAAGAATGGACTTGGGCAAATCATTTTGCTTCAAATGCTTCTGTTTTGCAATATAAGAAAGGGCCAGTGGAAACACAATTCACAAAGCTGTTCATTGTTCTTCCTAGATCACAGACACCCCTTGGTGCCGAGTTCATACCTTTTGAGTTATGTCCCTGGTAAGAACCAAGCCCCAGCCAGGGATATTGTGAACCACAGAACCATTGAAGCTGTGTAATGAACCCTGTAAGTTTCGACTTCAGTTACATGAGTTATGTTCGGTGTTTGTTGCCCTTGGTATCTTGATCAGGAATATTCCCTTGTGAAAGTACTGCTCGGGTTTGACTTGCTGATGTCAGCAATGTAAATATGACTTAATTGATTAATAGGCATTAGTGACTAGTAATTACAGCATAACCTGTTAGCTGGAAATAACTCACAAAACAAGCACGTTGTTATTTAGTCTGTAAGTGGAGGGACAGCCTTGCTTCTGCTGATTGTTCTCCTGGCCTTTGGGCACAGTCCCATTGGAGAGTCAGTTGCCTTTTGCAATGTGGGTTATAAATAAAATAAAATACATATATTAATATATTACTTAGCATCCATTTACTGCCCTTTCCTCCACTGAGAAAACTGAGCTTTGTCAATATGAAATTAGCCCTTAATCTCTTATCTGAAGGTCATCTACAGAGGAGAAAGCCCTCTCCTGAGGTTGGTATAGGTAGTCTACTTCAGGAGGCTTCACTGTCTGTAAAATTCTGGGCTTCTATTGCATTCATCCTTCTTTGATTATCGAAAACTTTCCTCTGCAGCTAACACTCAGGAACAATGCAATAAGTAACTTCCAATTAAAGTTTTCCATATGTGGCAAAAATTGTAATGAATGAATAAGTAAAGACCGCATAATGAAAGCCTATTAGCCAAGTGAATATACTCTTTTAAGTCAAATTTCTATACCACTTTTGTATTATCTCCCATCAGAAGAGAACGTGCAATTACCAATTTTATCTTATCTCAGCTTATTATTAAAGAGTAGTAAAGGAAACTTCATTCCAGGAACCATAATGTGATTTTTGATTAATAGGGGGCTCTTATGTGACAAGAATATTTCTCTTAGGCAAAGTATGCACATGGATTCCTGCCTGAGCTGGCTTGGAAGCTACATCTCCGGTGGAACGACTGTTCAACAATAGAACATATGTTGTACATGGGAGGTCAGATTCTTAATGTACTTCAAAGCACCAGAAGGGTAGGAAGAAGTTGACTCAGACTTAGTAGACACATATTTTTATTTAGTTGGTTCCAATTATATCAAATGTGACATTGATTTGCGTGTAATAGGTGAGATGAGCAGCCCAAAGCTTAGGTCTTCCAGCCTCTGCTAGAAGGAAGCCTTAGTCTTTGAAATCCTCTCTTTGTCTGCTCCAGTCTCTGGTGGGAGTCTCAGCATATTCAGGACACACAACGGATACTCGTGATTCAGGAGACCCAAACATCAGCACTCTCTCCCACCCCAGCTGCACACGGGGAATGGTTTGAATTTGCATTCCAATCTCTCAAGCCAACTTTTCTCGGAGAGCTGTTCTAAGGAAGGTTACGTGTGATCTCGCTCCTTGGCTGTGGGTGACCTGTGTTAATGCCTGTAACCTGGGGAAATGTTAGGTAGCGGACAAGGAGGGAGCTACTAAAGTTGACCTGTAGTTAGTGGTCTCTTCTCAGGGTGAGAAGATAGCACTTTGATGAGCTGCTAGGGTGGAATTTAGTTCTGTAAGGAAAATCCATTTTCTATCATTTAGATCATTCAAATGCCTATGATAGCACATGCCCCTTGATCAGAAAATTTCCTTCTAGAATTTTATCATACAGGAAGTAATTGGGCAAGCATGAAAAGTATCTGTATAAGGATGCTCCTTGATGCACTGTTTACAACAGCAAAAAATTGGAATGAACTAATAATAGTGGGGAGAGGAGGCTGCTGGCTAGATACTCCATGGTATATCTCAACTAGGCATTCTGCCCAGCCCATCAAAGACAATGCCACAGAAGATTATCTCATATCATAGAAAAATGGTTATGATAGGGTGAGTGGAAAATCAGGTTACAAAATAAAATATGCCATATGATTCTATTTTAGAAAAAACAAGACTCAGGGCTATATACCAAAATAATAAACATCAATTTTTATAGGGTAGCCAGATTATCAGTTGTTTTAGGTTCTTTATTTCTCTTTTGCTTATTTCTATATTGTCATTTTTAAAAATAGTCAATATGGAGTACATATGTCATTTTTAAAAAGCAATACAATGTTATTGTGTGAAGTCCTTTTAAATTGAACCTTTAGAACATCAAAGCTCCCAGTGGCAGGCCAGCCAGGCTTGCCTCCTGGCAGAGCTGGGGCTAGCTTGGGAAGTGGGATTTGGGGGGTCCCAGGCCCTTTCTGAATCACTGCTCACTGCTTCCCAATGCTCTGCTCAGCACGCTTTTCCCGGCTGACAGGCAGGTGCCCTGTCGGAGAGAGAAGCACCTCTCACTGCTGTTTTTAGTCACTACCCCTGGTGGGACACGGGGCCTATGGGTCATCTGGCTGCCCGAGTCACCCCTGTGGTCAGGGTAATTCATGTCTGGGACAGGATATGATGGGAAGCGCAGACAGATAATGTGAGAAGAACGGTCTGTGAGGAGGCAGAGCAGGGCAAAGAGAGCCTCAGAGCCTGAGGGGCGGGCATGAGGACGGCTGGGCTTCTTCTCAACTTTGCCGCGCAATTTAGTGTCTTCCAGAAACAGAAGATGCCATGGCCGCAAAAGGGAAAAGGCCTGGCTCCTGCCCTGGGTGGCACCATCCACCGCCCACTGCAGACCAGGGCTTGGAGGAGGAGGGATAAATGCAGCTGGCTCCGAGGGGGCAGGGTAATTGGCTTCTTCCTCAGGAGCTTTCCTTTTTAAGGCAGCGGGCTATAACTGGAAGGCCACAAACGCTGGCCGGAGAAGATAAAGCCACCGAAGAGAGAGTGGTTTTGGTTCCTGGTGTTGGCCTTTGTCATTAGCCCCCCAGGCTGTGGTTTGGCCAGACCTGGCTTCCTTAAACCCTGCTGGGCACAGCACAGGACACTGCCCAGCGCAGAACTACCTGTAGCTCCTCTTAGCCTAACCTCTGCAGCCTGAGATACCTTTTCCTGGCAACTGATCCCAGCTGACCTCCCCTGTCTCTCCCTGCCCCCACTCCCAGTTACTTGGAATTTAGCCTCATCCTCTGACATATTTTCTGCTGATGCTGAGGCTTTAGGCACATGCTGTTCCCCTTGGCTGGATGCTCCTCCTCCTCCTTCTCCTCCACATGCTGGGCCCTTACTCATCCTTCAAGAACCAGCCAGAATTTCCTATCAGAAAGGCATCTCCGGTTCACTTCATCCTGTGGAAATCATTTCTCTGTATTTCTTTTCTTTTTCTTTCTTTCTTTCTTTCTTTTTTTTTTTTTTTG